>NC_089761.1:6523791-6546291 GCF_040412425.1 Macrobrachium rosenbergii
AGCCTGTGTCTAGTAAAAGGTTCTAGGCCTGTTAATGATTTTAAATGCGCTATGAATGACAGATGAGACTTCTCTCTTGAGGCCAGTGGCAGTCATGCCTTTTGTTCATGTTGAATTCCTGGAAAGGAAAATAATAAACTCCTTGCTGCTAAGCATGATATGAAAATCATGAAATGGATGGGGAGGTTGGGTCCATAGTCCTGTATCCTGTACTGATACTGAAAACAAAATCATGAAATTAATAATTTATATATATATATATATATATATATATATATATATATATATATATATATATATATATATATATATATATATATATATATATATATATATATATATATATATATATATATATATATATATATAAGGAGGGACAGGATAGCCATAAGACGTGGTAAAATTGCAGACATTATTGTTTCTTAGGAATCAACAGAGGCACAGCCGAGCTTTCGGGAATACATAACTTTTCCCATCATCAGGGTCACTTATCTAAAGAATTACATAAAAAAAAAATAAAGAGAAACAGTAAGAAAACTATACCGACTGACTAAATCTAAAAATATTAAAACAGTTATATATAATTGACAAAACTTTAAAATACATAACAATATAAAGTAAAAAAGGAACATAAAAACCTAAGTTAACCGCAAAAGAGCAATGACTAAGTAATAAGAAATCACGTAGCCTACTAAACAGAAATCGTCAAATAAAATCACTGAGAAGATATATATTGAGAGAGAAAAAAAATGAATATTCAAAATAATAAAAATGATAATGTAGTACAAAATACTGGAGAACCTACTGTTCATGTCGCAGTTGACAGCTGGGCGAGTTAGACGACTGCGAATGGAAGAGGGTGAAATGGTGTGGGGAAAAAACAAAAAGGAAAAGCAAACTATGCAATGGACAATGGAACAGAGGTGGTTTGGCTATTGAGTGTTGGTGATTGTTGTTTAATATGAAGGGACTCTAAAAAGGGAAGCGAATGGCTGTTTATTGTTTGTCCGAGTGTTTGAAAATCACTGTATTGTATGTGATGGTGGCAAGATATAGCATGAAGTCTAATGGCACTATTTTCTTTTTTGCTTAAAGCTAAGCCTTTACGTTGGCTGACACCCCTATGAGAGTCGATGCGTACCTTAAGCAGGCGCTTGGTACATCCCACTAGGTCCCAAAATTACATTTAGGGCAACTAAACTTGTAAACAATGCAGGTACGCATCAACTCCGGGAGGGTGTCTTTCACGCGGAACAGTCTTCCGATTGTAAGAGGGTTATTAAAAGTAAATGCTCAAGAGTGACAATAACTTTCGTTTGATTAGGGCAGGATTGTTAGTGAAGGGTAGAGAAACATACATTATCTTTTTGGGAACGGTGCAGACTACAGATTTTGGCTTAAAAATATTGTCTAAAAATTCTTTAACGATTTTATTGAACATGTTGAAGGGATGGCAATTATTCTTAAAATACGTCTCTAAAAACTGAACTTCCAGGTGAAAGTTATTCCAGTTGGAGCAAAGGGAAAAGGCTCGATGAATCAAAGTTCTACACGAATTAGCCTTGAAAACAAGGGGACAGTGACTAAAAAAGTTTAACCCAAGGCCGGTAAATGTTTTCTTTTTAAAAATGCCAGTCATAAAATTTCCTTTAGAACGAGAGACCAAAATATCTATAAAGGAAATGCGGCCATTACATTCTTTTTTCATAGTAAAAGCAATATTGGGATGAAAAGAGTTGATAAAATCTAAAAACAACTGGGCATGACATTCTTCAGTAAAAAGTAAGAAAGTATCATCTACATAGCGTCTATAAAATATGGGTTTAAAAGTATCTGGGTACTGATTAAGAATTGTTCTTCTAAACGACACATAAAAATATTACCGAAAGAAGGTCCTAAGGGGAGCCATGGCCATGCCATCTATTTGTTTATAAACTTTCCCATGAAAAATAAAATGAGTATCAATGACCGAAAGTTCCATTTGTATATGTATATATATATATATATATATATATATATATATATATATATATATATATATATATATATATATATATATATAGATAGATAGATAGATAGATAGATAGATAGATAGATAGATAGATAGATGTATTTATGTATGTATACTCCAACGCCAGAGCTGCAGCTCTCGAAATCATAACTCGTAGGCGTCCAGGGAAAGGCACTCAATACAGTTGATAGTTTATTCCTAATGCCGACGTTTCACAACTACATTGTTGCATTTTCAAGGCTGAAATACAGCTAGCTGACTCAATAATTAATCATAAAAACATTTATTACAACAACTGATTAAAAACACTACAGTATTGTCTCATTTAAAATGCTAATTCTTTAAAAAATATCAGAGGCATCATGACACTAAAAGAAGGACCTACCCAGACGGGAGATAAAAGAAGACTATTGAAAGGAGAGAAAAATATAAATTAAAACAAAAATCGATAAAAAGGTGAAAACAAGGTAACGATGGGGCAAATAGGACCATCAAGCAATAAACAGCTGAGTAGATGATGTTTGGGTGTTCAATGATGGAACTGTTAATTTTAACATTATGGATTCTAAGGTTGTTAAGTCACTGTCTTTCTGTGTTTGTCCTATTATTCGAAAGTCTTTGTTGTCTATGAGTGTTTTACATAATTTGGAATGGTTCTTTATGTTGGATTGCTCTGGGCTGGACAATCTGCTCCCGATTCGGAAGCTAAATCATCTATGGGCGTCTATGCGTACCCTCAGCAGTCTTTTGGTACATCCAACGTAAGTCCCCTGGTTACACCTGGGGCAAGTATACTTGTAAACGACGTTGGATGTAAACAACGGACTTACTTTGCCCTTGAGTTTGAAAAAGGACCCGATGGTGCAAGGATTTTTGGGGATTAATTTTAGGTTCTGGGGAGGCAGTTCTCTCTGAAATAAATTTAGACATGTTTTCCTAAAATTATCGTCATATAGGTAAGGGAACGTTGCAAACATTTTCATTTTTTATGTATATATATATATATATATATATATATATATATATATATATATATATATATATATATATATATATATATATATATATATATATATATATATATATATATATATATATATATATATATATATATATATATATATATATTTATATTTATATATAATGTGCTGAATCTGCATAGCTGAGTGGAACAAATGTCTCCTAGCTGATCAGTTTTGGGACAGAAAGTTTGATATTTTACTATTTAGTGAGGCAAAAGTGGAAGGTCACTGAGGGCCGGAATGGGGGAGATAATTTTTATAGCATAGCAGAAATGTGCAGATGTAGGAAATTCTGTGTAGTGACAAAAAAGTGCAGATGTGCAAGTTTGAGGGTTGTGGTAGGAGTAAAATTGCAACAGCAAGTGCCTATAACCCAAAAAACGGAAAAGAATGAGAATGAATGAAAATATTTTATGGAAGTCTGACTTTGTGCCTGGCTGAGTTTAAATGACATTAAAGTGTGGTTGTGCTAGATGATATGAATGAAATGCAGGAGATAGAGAAGGGGATAACACTTTTAGCAGAGATGGAGTTGCTAGGGTAAACAAGAATAGAGAGTCTTGTGGCTGTTTGTATAAATAATAGTTCATTGTTGATAAATACATGTTTTCTTAATTATTCTTCTTATGGCCTGCAGAACACTTTTCTGAGAAAAAGCACGGTTGAAGGTTTGTGCATCCAATCCTTTCAAGTAGCTCCTGATGGTCTGTGGACTTACGCCTGGTGTTCTTAGGATGATAGGCACTACTGCCACTCCAACTGTCCATAGCCTTCTTACTTCTATCTAAAGATCTTGGCATTTACATTTCTCTTTTTCTGTATTCTTCCTTAACTTGTGCCCTGTCGTATGGTTTCATCTATCAAAGATAAGATACTTACAATATTTCTTATTTATCGAGATTTAGTCTTTCTTCGACCTTGTATCGCATGGTTGGTATTTTTGTCGTAGCCCTAGCGCACCTGGATTTTTTCTCAGTAACTTTTCTGGCATGTGGTTGTATCACTTGTCTGTATTTTTTGTTTGCGGATCTTCTTGAGCAAAAGTTGCAGTAGATGCCCAGGCCACATACGCTTACCCTTACTCACAGTTACTCTCACCCTTCCCTCTCTTCTAACAGTTTTGAAACCGTACACTAGCATTTCTCGTTTTGCATCAATATGCTTAATTAGTAGTTAATCATATGAAAACATCAACCATCTTACACTCCAGTTACGACACCTTTCAATCGTTATCAACAATTTATCCTTTATACCATACCTCGTCAACATCCTCCGCGCTGCTCTTATATTAATCATTTGTAATGTTTTACTGGGGCTACGACATAAAGCTTTCAATTTTTCCCTGTCCCCTTTATAACTGTTCTAGCCAAGCAATACTTTCGTCATCTATTATCCTATAATCCTTCCTTGGCATATTAGGTATTCTATGCCACTGTTAAGTATTTCCTGTTATGTGATTCAATGAAGGGAAATGATTCAGTCAGCTATGAGTATGAGCTTAAAAAAGAATATGGATGAATGAATGTTTTGTACTTTAGAAAGATACTTGCTTCTTGACAATCTTTATGTTGATATAGCACAATTGGAAAGAATATCAAGGTCCATATCTTTAACCTGAACTTAGATGAAATATCCTTTATTCATTTCACATACAAAAAGTAGATATTATGAGTAAATTTTCTTGTGCGAGAAGTCAGTATCGTTTCGTTCTTTTACAGTTACTTACAAAGTAACACGCTTCACAATATTATTTTTATAAACTGGGGTTACCAGCCATTAAGCCATTAGTGTCAAGACCGAGAGCCAAATAACGCCGTAATTGCATCAGTTAGAAAACGACGTGGTCACGCTTATGGAACTTTCTTGTTTGGCCTGCTATCATTAGGTCCTAAATGTAATGTTTTTACTTTATATTTTTGTCATGTGTGAAAGTATGGGATGTTAATAAGGTGGCATTAAAATTAAATTCAATAAAATTCAAAACGCCCTTCTTTTAGTTAACAAACTTTGACATGAATTAGTACGGTTCTTTCTCCTATAAATAAAACAATAAAGAATCATTCTTCTCAAGACGTAGCATATCTGAAGTGTTGTCTTTTAATTCTCTTATTAGTTCTCAGTTACTCTATATATTAACAGATTCGTGGCTGCCCAGCAGATGCCTCCGAAACTTTGTTTTCTCTCTCTCTCTCTCTCTCTCTCTCTCTCTCTTTGAAGACTGTGTTCACTTTTTGCTTAATGTTTATCAATTCAAGTCTATGGATAAAAGTATAGAGAATAACTAAGCATATACTGTATGTCAATGATCTGGGGCGAAATAACGTATACCCAAATCGCTGTTTGCCAACGCTCAAGTTATTTTGCAGCTGGTAATCGTCCGAGTGAAAAATTTTCCTCATTATTTCTTTTCGTTTGATAATTCCAAATGTGTCTTAAAATTATACAAGTTTTAATTAATCATTTTTATGAAAAGTGGAAGAGACACTGCGTGGTCTAGGCTCCCAGACAAAAAGATAAGATCGCTTGAGAATTAGCACTTGGTCAAGCTCTCATTTCTGATCTAATACTCCTTAAATTTCCAGAAACTAATATTTTTAAAACTCATATGCGACGAAACATCAAGTAACAATACCGTTGAGATTTAGGGGTGAAATAGGTTTGATTATTTTTATATGTTTATATTAATTACGGATTAAATTCGATTTTAGAATATCTTCAAAACGTATGGAATGTTTAGTAAATTACTTTTCACGTACCCCAGGTGTGGACATGCATAAGCGTGAATGTGTATGAGGGAAATGTGAACGGAAGTCTACGCAAAAAACTCAGTGGTAATGGTTTTCCAAATTAGAAATATGAAAGTTAATTGGATTACAAAAACAATCCTATATTTTCAATTTAAGTTATTTAAGCTATGATTCAAAAAACCTTCTACCTATTCGAAAGTAGTTGATCGGTGAGAAACAAATATTTTCGCATATGGTATTATTTTAGAGGTGAAAGAGAGCCAGCCTTACACATATGAAATCGATTAACGTCAAAAAGAGAAAATGTCGCGGAATGGTCCCGTATATAGAAGAGTCGTACATTTTTTTGGTATAATTTAAACTAAAAAAAAAAAGTCATCCATTTCTCTATCATCTGTTCACCTGTGATATATATATATAAATTGCAAGAATTTCTATGTATAAAAACATACCCAAAGTCTCTTCCAGTTCAGTTAACATTAAGGCCTTGTCTCTTATCAACTTGAATTCCCAATTAATATTTTCCCGGAAAAAACATTTCTTAGTCAGCAGCGTAATGAGGACGTCTGCATATTGAAAGGTATACGTATTGAAAGAATTTCGAAAAAGAGACACGAATTCCCCGGTAATACTTCTAGTGAGCATCGGAATTCATTTGTTTATTTTCTTTCTCGTATCAGGTCTTTGACGGCATTTTCTTCCCTCCGTTATTTTTCTTCGTAAAATTTTGTCACATTCTTCCATTTACTGTATATATATGCATTATTATAGGTGCGTTACTGAAATGATGAAATCGTATGCAAAATGTGTTGCTGCAATTTGTTGATCGATGTCAGGAATTTCTTCTTAAAAAGTGTCTAGAATGATAGAGTGATAGCCAAATATGTCGGCGTCAGTAACCTAGATGTTGTGACGTCAGTTTTAATAGCCACAAATCGATCAATCAATGAAGTCAAATATGTTTACAGAATAGAAGGGAATTCGAGAATTCAGCAGCTGTTAGAAAGAGCATTATAACCAACAATATTAATTTTACATGGGTTCTTTTTACATTCGCTGAAATCTTTTCTTTTAAACTAGAAAAAAAAAAAACTTGTGTGGTGCTGCCAGAGCTTTTGTATTCGAAGGTTTTATTTTTCTGTTGTATAAGATCTATTATAGAGGTAGTAGTTCAGTCGTTATATTAATTTGTAATACTACAAAAGAATGCTTATGCACCGAGTCTTTTAAACGTGCTCAAAGACTTTTTATGAATTCTAGTTAACGCTTTCAGGAATTTTACGCCGATTCACGGCGATGCGCCAAGACCATAGTAGCGATTTTCCATCTTTCGAGCGCAAAATTCTGCAGCGGCCATTATCGCTAGTACGGTGTGTGATAAAATACTAGTGCGATACCAGTACAATTTATCATAAAGGTATTATGAACAATCACGACCCTGGTTCTCATGCCGTGTTATGTCTTGAGTATCGTGACTACATCTTCCACAATCGTGTCCAATGATTCCATACTATGAACGTTCACAAACAATCACAGGGCTTCCACGAGATGTCATAACTTTAGTATTCCTATGTGACATGAAACGTATGATGCCCAGTGACGAGTACGTTGAGCGCCGGCCCCTCATTTATTTATCTTTTTTTTTTCAAAATTATAAAACTTCCACGACCTTCAGAATGAGGTGGCATCCTGTTTGTAATCTCGACACATGTTTACGGCTCCCCCTTATACATATACACCATCCTTCAAGACTTCCCTGCAACCTGTCAGCATCTGCCCTCAGCGTCCATGGCGTACAAGTGCTGAATTTGGGAAAGACCCTACGAGTAGCGTTGTTGTGCTCAATATTCTGAGATTTTATTGCTGAAATAGCAGTCTCCAGCTGGATAGCGGGCTAATGAAAAGCTTCAAGTAATACTTTAATTATACTGATCATTAAGTTATTTATAAGAAAGTTAATACCTTTTGAAAGAGCGTTTACGATAATTTGGGCCTAGCTTCAACTTACGACTTTATTTTAACCTCTAAAATTTGTTCTTTATCTACCAGCAATACTTTGTTGTCGCACTCGACCTCTGGTGTTAATATTATCCATCAATTTGTTCCTGGTTAAATTAATGGCGAATCTGTAATGTTCAATTTTCGTTTTTCCTAATATGCAGGTTCTATTTTGCTGCCTGTGTATGTGCTATTCTATTCTAATAATCAAAATAAACTTAGCCAGTTCTACTATCAACATTGTGTATGGCCAAATTATTCAAGGTGCAGAATTTACTAATTATGTTATTTCGATACCTGTATTTTTAAATTCAGTTATCAGAGTTTCATAGTTGCTTATTTTACTTTGAATAACTTTTCTTCTTTTACTTCTGTTTTCGATGCAATTTTGTCGAAGCTGATTTCTGATTATGTTTACCCTACATAGTACCTCTCCTATAGACACATTTTCCTTCCATGTAAGGTTGGTTATTTTCTCAATTTTTTGGTTGCTCTTTTGGCCTTCATACAAATATCCTGAAATTAAAATCAGCAATTCCCGGATTACTCGGTCTAGTGTGAGTTTTTCCCCACCATTAAATTCTGGAATTATATCATTGGTTTCATTATCCAAATTCCTGAAAGTTTTTTTTTTCTCTGAAATAGATCAAGTTAATAGCATTAATTTGCTTATATATACATTTGGCTCTCACATTAAAGGGATAGGAAAACCCTTACGATTCCGGCCAGAGTCGAACTGATCACATTTATCTTCAGAAAAAGAAACCTCAAAAACAAAAAACGGTACGCTTTCCTATCATTTCGCTGATGTAAAAATTTTTTATAACAAGACAAGTGTAATATTTTAAAGATAGCTGCACAACACACACAGACACAGAAACACACACACACACACACACACACACACACACACACACACACACACCACACACACACAGACACAGAAATATATATATATATATATATATATATATATATATATATATATATATATATATATATATATATATATATAGCTGATTAAATTAAACATGGTATAAATGGGCGATGGAAATTCAACAATGGGTATGGTGTTCCAATGAATCAAAGTAAAATTCACATTAATAATTCAAAGTACCATAACTCTGAACAATATGAGATAAAATGGATGCGATGGAAATTCATTTGGCAAAGTAAAATTTACATTAATAATTCAAATACCATAACTCTGATTAGAGGATGATTTATGCAGAACGATGCAGAACAAAGTCTAGATCAAAGGTGTACGTAAAGGTCGGAGGTTAAATAGGAATTTATCCTTAGTTATAGTATGTATCATACAAGGAACCTTCACTGACTCCTCAGGATTTCGTACAGTCTCTCTCTCTCTCTCTCTCTCTCTCTCTCTCTCTCTCTCTCTCTCTCTCTCTCTCTCTCTCTCTCTCTCTAAAAATTCCCTTTAGCAAAGGGCAAATTCATCCCTGCTTTCTGCTGACGTCTCCTGAATTCAAGTGTATTGGTTTTATTCTCTATTATCTATTTATTTATACCTTTTCCCATAACTTATCTCTCTCTCTGCAGGCTGATTTCCCCTTAGAGCCCTCTTGGGTGTATATAGTCCCTTGACTCTGTCCATAAAAGTTTTCAGTGAAGATTTAAAGAAAGAAAGTTGCCAATCCAGAGAAGTAGCACAAGCCTAGTGGTGTTGAATTTTGTAAGATTTTTACTGTGGCATTTCTCTTCATAATACGAATACCTTATCCTTAATAGTCTTAATCAAGATTGAGTCAATGATTTTGCTGTCGCACTCTAAAGGGGAATAAAAATATAGCCGCTACATGGATTCATGAGTATTCATAATATTTGAGCCTCGTCAACTGTATATTAGTCATATAGGATGGATGCGTTATCTTCTTAATTTTTTTTATTTTTAACTGCTACATAAGTAGGTGTGATGGTCAATTGCTTCCTACTGTTATCAAAAGAGGTAGGTTAACCGTATCCTCGGAAATTTCGTTTCAACAATAAATCTAATATGTTTCCTGCTTTCCAATTTGAATAGAAGAGCACGATTCATTCTTTTTTTGTTGTCCAGTATATTCAGATGTGTAGCTGCATATTTATCTCCATGGACGCACGATATAAATATGTAAATAGGTATATATACGGTATATGTTAAGCCGCTCATATGCTTAGCCTACCTGAAAACTGCAACTGGCAACTCCAAATTCAATGATGGAAGAATCTGTCCACCCAACTCTCTCTCCCTCTTAACTAAGGCATCTAAATTAAATCCCCCACAAAAAAAAATATAATTTATTCGGAAAATCTAACATGACACTGGTGATTAAAAGAAACGGGTCATAAATCTTAGCTTCAAAAACAGGCAATGAAAATCAAAAATAGAAAATGGGAAATATAACAGAAAACGGGAACTAAACAGAAAACGTAAGTCAAAACACGTTTTCCACCCATCATCATAAATTAGGTCATGTTAATTATCACTAGTTTATGATACATAGTCCCTACAGTCTTTTGGTCTTTTCAGCCACAAGACCACTTCCAAACACCATTTCAAATGCTTATTACCTCGTAGCATTTTAATCCCTCAATGCAGGTCCACAGAAAACATCTCTGTGGGGAGAGGAAATATCCCAACATAAATAAACAGAAACGATCACGGAAATCATATAAAATAAATGGTAATGAAGATCACATAAAAATAAATGGGAACAGGAATCACATGGAATAAAACAGTAAAACAGAAAAACATAGTTCCACTTCCATCTGCAAAAGAAAAGTTCTCAAAGATTAATATTCTTTTAAAGTCTACTCACTCTCAGCAATGGGAAACTTGTTCCCAGGCGTGAACAGCACGACCTCTCTAATTGGTCTAGCACACCAGAATGGTCAATCTATTACAAGATTCTTTTCACCAAGCCTATCATAACACACATATGCATGTACGTTCCCCTGTCACACCCACAAAATCCGATTTCCACCGGCGTGGAATGCACAAAGGATTGACCCCGGGAATTTTCCATCACAAAAAGAGGCACTGATTTCATGTACCCGATCATACCACTGCCCTGCTTATCGATCAGCATATGCTGATCCCACTCGTGATCGGAGGTGAAAGGAATTTCTGTTTCTAAACAGACAAACAAACGTCTCATTTTACATAGAACAGCTATTTGCCGACTTAATGTTCACGACACCTTCGGGATTGCTGAGTAGCAATTATTCATAACAACGATGGCATACTGACGTATTTTCGTAATATATATTATACTAGCTGACCAACCCACAGTTGCCCAGGAAAACTCTAAAGGACTCAGAAAAATTGTCCTACATCTCTTTTGAATTGTTTTTTGTCTTGTAAAATTTAAAATGCCTTTCTTTCCTGCAATTAAGCAATTATCATAAATTGTGATCAAAATTCACGCAAACTCTGATAAAAAAAACTGATATTATAGGGGATTTATTATTGCAAGTTAATCATATATCTGACTACGCCTGGAAGAAAACCTGGAGTGCTCAGGCAAAAAATTACCTTTAACCCATAAAGAATTGAAAGAAAGCCTGACGGAATTGATAAAAACGAAAATTTCATTCAGTTTGTCTGTGTTTGATGTCTGTCACGGGGGTAGGGGTTTGATTATGAGTTATAGACTTCCTGGGACCATGAAAGGGCCAAGTGCCAAATTTTGTCTGGGTTTTAAGCAGTTCAGTTTCTATAATGCACGAACATACAGACATTGACTTTATATATATATAAATATATATATATATATATATATATATATATATATATATATATATATATATATATATATATATATATATATATATATATATATATATATATTGATCAAAATTTCATTCTCCCCTCCTAGTTAAACTCTGATAAAAAAACTGATATTATATGGTGGAACCAAGATTTTTATTATTGAACCCAGGACACAGGCCATCATTAATCACTATCAATCTGACTATGTTTTCTTGGCTCAGGGAGAAAACCGTTGGAGTGCTCAGGGGAGCAAAAAATTACTTATTATTTAACTATTCCTTTGATCTTTTACTGGCAAGAATTGCTTTCAGGTGAATTGCCTGACGGCCAATCCAGAGCAAAACAGACACTGGCCCAAAATTCCTGTCTCAGGTGATGGCTCAGTTTGTCTGTGACATGGATGTCTGTCACAGCATCTGGGGTAAACTGGGTTTGATTATGAGATTTTTCGTCAGATAACCAAACCCCTTATTATCAGCCCAACTGACTGCTTCCTGGGACCATAGCAAGGGATTTTTGTCTTGTACAAATTTTGTCTTGGTTTTAAACTCCTGTTAACAGTTCCTGATTTCTATAACCTTCCAACAGTAAACATACAGACATTCACTTTTATATATATATAAATAAATAAATATATATATATATATATATATATATATATATATATATATATATATATATATATATATATATATATATATATATATATATATATATATTGTCAAAGATTTACATTCCTCCCTCCTAGTTAAATGCTATCTAGTTAATTTCTAGTGAAAATCCATCATCTCAGTTAACTTATAATCGAGCCAATATGGTGGAACCAAGATTTTTTCACACCTATTTATATACAATTATGAACCCAGGACACAGGCCATCATAGCCCTCCATGAAATTGTGCCTTGGCCTAACTAATTGGTATGGTCCCCGAAACCTTCAACCCCCTGCTACCAGCACACACCTAGTATCCTCTGTTGCCATTGCATTAATTTGTTATTGATTTCAAATTTTAGGCTCAGGAAAATAGACGTTAGGGCATTGGAAATAAACCAGATGATGGGGAGCTACTGCAGGTTAATATATATAGGCTTATTATATATATATAAGACCCTATTCCTTTGATCTTTTACTGGCAACAATTCGCTTTCAGGTATATATATATTGCTCCCATATATATATATAAGCCATATATATATAGAAAGCAGTCTAGGAGACCCTGTCCAGACACTGGCCCAGCCACATCTCCTGTCTCAGGTGATGGCTCAAACTTCACAATTGTAAGCCAGTGACATGGTATTTTGGAGCACAAATATTCATCTGAAATAGAATCCCATTCCGGCCCAGCATCTGCCTATGCCAAGATAAACTGTATATGGCTGCCTTGCATTGCTCAAGCTGAACTCCTATTTTTCGTCAGATAACCAAACCCCTTATACTGCACCGAGGATCAGCACAACTGTATCACTGCTAACTGCCTGGTGTTTATTCCTGTTACCTTGAGAAGGGAATTGTAATTGTTAGCATTGCTGTGAGGGGATTTTTTGCCTTGTACACCATTTTCTTACCCCTTGTTTCTGTAAATAAACTCCTGTTAACGTAAAGAGATTCCTGATTCCAATTGTACAACCTTCCAAGCATATAGTCTTATAAAATATATATATAAATATATATATATTTTATTTCTGTTTAAAGTCTGGGGACCCCTCATCATATATAGGCATATATATATAAATATAATTTCCATGAACTCCTTTATATCCCAAATCCCCATTCTGTAATATATATATATATATATATATATATATATATATATATATATATATATATATATATATATATATATATATATATATATATATATATATATACATACAGATTATTTTTTTATATATATAGCGTGGTAATCACAATCTCTCTCGCACTCAACCCACAATTTTTATCACACTCTGATTTCTCCAACACCATCCTACAATCATGAAACACAAATTTCCTAATATAAGATTTATTATCAAACAAACCCAACAAGTAATGAATTCAAAAGGAAATTAAAATGCATCTGAATGAATTATGGTCTAATTCAAGATTTAATTGTCTAAATGCCTTTTCCAAAAAGGGACTTTCCATTTATAAGTGATAAATGCAAAGATTGCAGTGTTCTTTCTCTATCACAGGACAGCACCCCCACAGACATCTGTCGAAAATTAAATAAACAGTAGTCTCCCACAAATACAGTACACAAGCATATGACATAATAATGAAAATCTAAAATGCATGGTTAACTCTTTTGTCAAATTGAACACAATAAAATTAATTAAATGACATAATTGATGTTCCCCACAAATTATAAGTGTCTTGATATTTTATAGTTCACAGTCCACACAGAAAAAAATGCGATTTACTTAACTGCCTGTTTCTAAGAGATTCGAGCATGAAACATCTGGCGATATTGGAAATAATAACAATCAGACCTAACTTTTGGCACAATTAGATCTCCATTTTTCTGAGAATGACTTTGCATACCAACTCGGTCGGCTGCCTCACATACCAGCTTCAATATTGTGTGTGAGCCAAAACTGCTGAAGCAATTGAAACATGACTGCAGTGATTTACATCTATGTCATCCAAAGTACCACTCTGCATATCACACTATGACTGAATACACACATAAATCTAAAACAAAAACATATTTATATAGTTATATATATATATATATATATATATATATATATATATATATATATATATATATATATATATATATATATATATATATATATATATATATATATATATATATATATATATATATATGCATATATATTAATATAAGAACACATTCATATTATATACTCCTTTACATACATAACCATTTTCACTCATAATATTTGCACATGTGCACATACATATGTTTATACGAGAACA
This sequence comes from Macrobrachium rosenbergii, assembly GCF_040412425.1. Taxonomy (NCBI): domain Eukaryota; kingdom Metazoa; phylum Arthropoda; class Malacostraca; order Decapoda; family Palaemonidae; genus Macrobrachium; species Macrobrachium rosenbergii. The sequence goes on from NC_089761.1 coordinate 6,538,261, forward strand.
GATATAAACGTATACACCCACAAATTATATATATACATATGCATATATATTACCAGAAATGACATTAATAAAGAACGGTTCATATTACCTGTTACTGCAAGATTTTCATCTTCCCCTAATGTTTATAGGAGAACCTACACCACAAATTATGACATGCATATATGTTACCAGAAATGAACGACCTGTTACTGCAAGATGGCCTATCCGTGAAGAAGCACTCCTCATCTTGCATTCTCTTCTCTCTCTCTCTCTCTCTCTCTCAGCTCTCTCTCTCTCTCTCTCTCTCTCTCTCTCTATCTCTTTCCCATAGGACTACAGCAAAACATGCTTTACCCAAAATAATTTATTTAATCGAATTTAACATGACTAAATGGCAAGGAAAATACTAAAATGTGGGACAATCTTAACAAAACTCGATTGCAAGAAATGAGCAATGGTTTAAAAGTGTTAGATCCCAGTTTCCCAAAAAACTATCCTAAATCATAGTCATATTCTATAATTTGCACAGGTCAAAACATAGGTCAGAGTCTAGTTCATCCCCCATTGAGTACATTCTCGACCTCTTTACTCAGCGAAACATCTGAAGAAGGCAAGCAAGATCTTTTAGTTTCTCAAAATAAAAAAAATGCAAAACAATGGGAATTCTACCCACGTTACTCCAAAATAAAATACACATTACAGAAATGGAGGAAACAAAATAAAAAAAATGCAAAAATGGGAATTCCTCCCACATAACTCAAAAACAAAATACATATTACAGAAATGGAAAAACAATCTACAGTTTGGTAAATAGATGTTCTCCTTACTTTCAAACCACAGTGTGCCAATCAGTTCAAGTATTGAGCACTAACACACACACACACACAGGTCTCTAACTTTTGGGACCTGCAGTAAAGTTCCAGGTTGGTCTTGCAATGAATCTCTTTACCCCATTTCATCCCATCACTTCTCAGGACCCCACCCCAAAAGACACACAAAAACACACATACCCACCAGAACCTGGATTTCTGGCGGATGTACATGCAGTGTCAAATCACATGGTCCCATGCTTCAAAAAAGTCTGAGACTATCCTTACTTAATGAGGAAACACATCGGAAACTTGCTAAGCATTCCTCAAGAGTTTTTGGAATGGTTTCTCTCCCCATTTGTTAATTCAACATCCGTTGTTTCCATTGCTCGGCCACCCAAAGAAATGTTGACCCCAGCACTAGGGATATAGTTCTGTCTAATTTCCAGTTTCATGCACCAAACGGACAGCCACACTCTCGGTAGGCTGACCTTCAGGTGAGGGCTCAGACACAGACTTTGTTCGTGCAGTAAGCACAGTCCACTTCACAGCGAACATGACGACAACGGCCCCAAACACCGCTAAAATAGTGTTGAGGAGGTATTGATTCCGGATGGGGAAAAGTTCATCTTCCAGCATTGGAGGTAGAGGTGGGATTGTAGTGATCACCTCCCTTAAAGGCGGCACTGAAAACACTTGATGGTCCCCATGAAGATGTTGCATGAAGATCCGAGTAGTGGAGTTGAATACGCTCTTGCCCAGAACTCAGAACCTCGGCATGACCAGTCTACATACCGCATCAACCAGCCTTGATCCCCGTAGAAGAAACGTATCTGATGAATTCTGGCACCGGATAGAGCCTTCAGAACTCCAGTAAAACCACTGCGTTGAGAGTCTCCATACAGGCCATCTTGTACTCATGTTGGGATGGTCGAAAGTCACAGTCAGAGGGAGTCTGGTTATGTACTAACATCTTCTCACATCCTAACCAGTCAGAGTTGGCAAGTGTAAAGATACTACTGTCGCAAACATATCTATCATGAACTAACACACATCCTGATTTATAATTAACAGCCGAGGATTGCAACTGGTCCCCCAAAAGGTACATAGTCTCCTCACTGTCCCATACTACTACTGACCCATTGAACCCAGCAAGGAAAGGCCATATGATAAAACTGAAATGATTTCAAGTTACTAACTGGGATTTCCACAAGTAACCCCTATCAGAGACTTCCACACTTAAAATTCCATAATACGGATACAAATTCTCCCCAATAAAGATTACATGAGACCCATGATGATATGCTGCATCTATTAAAGTCAATTCTAGAGATCTGAGAGGATGAATATCTCCAAATATGCACCCCTTAGAAGCAGCCACTATTGCCTGAATCTGTGTTTGAAACTCCAATGACACTGATTCCGCTTCTTTCTCAGTATTCAACAAGGTAGTTTGACAGGAAGACAAAGCTATTGTAACATCTGGGTCTCCCCTCATCTTATCAGTAGTGACTAATAACCCATTTAAAGAAGTCCTTAAAGTATCAAATCCCTCCTGCAATTTCTCATTACCATCCCATAAAGTCACTAAAACTTTACCATGGTCAGCCAATTCTGCCTGTAACTGTTCAATTCTCAACAAATTAGAAAGTGATATAATATCAATCGCTCCTATAAGCACCATGGCTCCAATTGCCAATGGGGCCGCTCTCTCACTTCTTCTGACAAAGACTTTAGAAGCTGAAGCATCTAACTGCGGAAGCCATGTTAAGGTCCTCTCAATCCTATCCCGAACCCTAACAGTGGTAGCATTGAGTTTGGTTAACCAACTCCGTAATGGATCAGACAGATTCTGTCCGGTTTCCATCTCACCCAAAAACTTCCTAAGTGACTGAACTTTTCCCGAGGATGTTTCAAGTTCAAACCTAGCTGAACCTAAGTCTTCAAACTCTATACTCAAAGTTATTGCGTCAGAAGACAACCACACATCATAGTCTTCTGTAATAACACCCGGGCCTAGCCTCACTATGAACTTAGCCCATGCCACAACCCCTAAAGTCATGAACAGACGAAACTTCAGCATCTACAAAAAAAAAAAAAAAAAGAACCTATAAGTTACTAAATCTCGAAACAAGAAAGAGGGGAAAAACAAACAAAAAAGAAATCCATATATCTATAAGACCCTACGGTATTTTGCACTTAATTTTAACTAAGTATTGCTACACATACGAGCAAAATCTGAACTCGGACAATTAAAGACTTGTATAACTCTACAAACTAGCGTCCTCCCCAGTTAAAAAAAATCTACAACTTATGCCCATCTAAAACCCATTAAAAAAACCAAGAGAGAGAAAACAAAAGACAAAAAAAATTAACACACCTACAGTACAACACAGGAATTAACCCATATTTCCCATTAACCTGTCTTTTTAATTTTAGATACGTGTTAACTGAGACACACCCGTATTCTCATCGAGAACAACAAATATATTTCCCTTCTTTACTTCTAAAACACAGAAAGGACCTTCAAATTTAGGACCTAATTTATAGTTCAACTGATTCCTGACATTTATTTTCACAAATACCCCATCTCACACAGCAACTTTAACTCTATCCAGCTTTTGCAGACCCTATCTACCATGTCCCGCATTTTCATTTCAAGATTCCTAGCAAGATGCACATATCTCTCTTTAGCTGTGGAGACAAGTGATTTAAGCTTTTCATCCCCCAATGGAATAGGCAACAAATCAAACGCACCCCGCGCTGGGTAACCAAACAGTGCCTTATTGGGAGATTTTCCAATGGTATCACTAACCATCATATTTATACTATGTTACACCTGTGGAATATATTGATCCCAATTTATATCATTTCCCCCACGGTCATTTGAAGAGCTTCAATGACCTTCCTATTTGCTCGTTCACACAGCCCATTAGCTTCTGGTCTATAGGGAATAATAGTTACCATCTGAATGCCCATTACATCTGCAAGACACTCTAATGTCTTGTTCACAAATTCCCTCCCATTATCTGTAATCAGAACCTCAGGAACCCCATAACGACAAATATACCCTTTAAAGAATGTGATTACCACCTCTTCTGCCGTTTCATGCTTCAACTGAAAAATCTCTACGAACCTAGTTAACTTGTCAAAAACCACCAACAGGTGCCTATGGCCATAACTAGATTCATAGAAATTGCTCAACAGGTCCATATGGACACATGATGAAGGTCTGCTAGGAATGCAGAATGAACCCAATTTACAAGAAAGGACCCATGGCTTACACTCATTAAAAACTAAACAACTTCTCACAGTCTTCCACTGACATGAGCATATTCTTTCAAAAGAATTGTCACCGTATATTCTGATACGTTTTCTCAATCCACAAATGTGGACTGCCAGACCTACAGTGAACAATATCCAGCACTGTAGCTACTAAACTCCTAGGAACAACTTCTTGCATCGTATCACCCTTATCCTCACTATTCCTCAGTCTGTATCTAATTTTCATAACTAACAAGTTACTCTCTAATTCAAGACCTGCAAAAGGCAGCTTATAACCCTTCCTAACTAATTCCCCTCTAAGAAACGCTTTTGCATCTGCCAGAATCTCATCCTTATCCTGTTTAGATTCTACTAAACTAATAACCAAATCTATGCAATCTCCGGATACATAGCATACATGAGTACCATCTGCATCAGAAAAACTTACTAAGGGTGTCTGCTACAACATTCTGTGTATACCTGAGTTTGGCATCAAAATCCTTTATTGTTAGATACCACCTAGCTCTTTTCTGGGGAAAGATCTGGCTTATTAAAAAGATCCAACAATGGCTTATGATCTGTCAGAACCTCTACTTGATTGCCCATTAGCAACATCTTAAAATGTATCAAGCTAGACACCATGACAAAGGCTTCTTTGTCCACTACGACCATAACTGTTCATTACTACCCTGTGTCTTAAACTTCCTACTGTAAAATGCAATCAGATGGAGTCTTCCATCGAACTTCTTCATAAGGCATGCCCCTATACCATCATGACTAGTGTCTGTTGCCAACGTGAAAGGACATTCCAAATCAGGAAGCTTCAACACTGGGGGATTCACTAAGGCATCCTTAATCTTCTGAAAAGCTACTTGCTGTCCATCTCCCCATACAAACTGCACATCATCCCTCAGGACATCTGTCAAGGGAGATGCTAGAACAGAAAAACCCTTCACAAATCTACGGAAAAATCCAGCCATGCCTAAGAATAACCGAATCTGTTTCTTATTCTTGGGAGTAGCAAAATCTACAATTGACCTAACTTTTATCATCATTCACTCTAACACCCTCTTCAGAAGGATGTCGGAGATGTAAAATCTTAGTTCATGCTGGACCACCTAGTAGCAAAGTATTCCCCAAAGCAACCCCCCCCGTATAACCAAAAATGGTTCTATAAAAGTTCTACCCCCAAGAGACAATTTTATGCCTATGTATCCCAAAACCCCCTGTTTGCTTGAATGTTACATACTATCTCTTTAGCAGGCCTCCAAGATCAATTGAAAAACATCGATCAGAACAACTCATAATTCATCAAATTAATAGAGGTGCCTGTATCTATAAAAACCCTTACATTTATCCCATGCACAGATCCATTTACTACCTGCTTTGACCCTGAGGGTTCCCCTAGAAGACCTATATTACAGGGAACAACCCCATTTATCTCTTCCCATCCCTCGAGGAGTTATCCTACCTGCAAGACCAGCACTCTGAGGCGTGCCTCTAGACTCAGCCTGTTTAAGAAGAGGGCAAAACCGCCAACCATGATATGCTGACTTACAAGGGTACAATATTTCACTCTACAAAACTTCTTAGTACAGCCCTGTCTATTACAATTGTAACAACGTCCTTGAGATCCTGAACCCTCAGAAGTTTTATCCCCCTCTGTCTTGGCACATAATCTCTTCATCGGGGAGTCAGAATTATTCTGTGTCTGATACTTCGGAATAGCCCCGGAAGATTTCGGGATCCCATCTATAAAGGAACTCTCTACCGTAGGACACTTCGACAAGTAAATTCTCGTCCGACCCCCTCTTTGTTTCCTTGTCAAAACTATTTACAATAGCATCAGGGACATCATTCAGGATCCATGCATACTGCAATACCTTCTCAAGATCCTCTATTGTAATAGAACCTCCATTTACCCAGCCGGAATTTCACAACTTCTTCGAGAAGTCCCTCGTAGCATCAAGGCATCTAGCACTAAATGAACCAGCGAATCATGGCCTTTCCCGACCTTGGAAAGAGCTCTGAGATCCCGAACAATGTCGCCAGGTCCAGCTGTTCTGTATGCTGCTCTCAAAAAATCGTTAAGAACGTCCTAGGTCCTACACTTCAAAAAGTGATGACTCCGGCAACGTTACCTAATATCTCCATTATCTAAACTAAGGAAGCCTTTTGCTTCATTAAAAGCTTCTACCCCATCCATTATTTTCTTGTCGACAAAGAAATTTGTCACCATCTCTATAAAAATTTCGAGGGGGGACTGGAAGAATGCCATCCACCAGTCCCGGAAACAGCTGAACACCGGCATTCATGGATGTAAACTTGTGCAACATTGTAACCTTATCCTTATCTTCCTCTGCCATGTTATTGGAACAGATAACTCTCCAAGTTCCAAGAACACGTCCAGATCTCAACTTCATAAAATAAAAAAAAATAAAAACAATTAAAATTCAGCAAACCCTCACCACTAGTGTAATGGCAAACCATTAACCCAAAGAAACAAATTTTAAATGCCAAATGCAAACAATGATGTCCCTAACTGCAGATGTGATCCTATAAAAAAAGATTCTAAGCACCAAAGCAAACAATGAAGGAGAAACACTTCAATCCCCCTCCACACAAAGAAACCAGCCTCATAGAAAATGGGAACACAGTGGGATAATTCCAGTAACACCCACTCGATGACGTCACAGCTCGTCACCTCCCCTGTTCCTACAACAGTGCGCAAATGATTCCGTCATCAAAACAAACACATGAACCAGCTTGTTCCCCCACTAATCCCACTATACAACCAACACAAAGAGAACACTTACCCAAAATATCCCTCCACAGTCTTCCCCAAAATCTACGCTGTATGAGTACTTAGAAGCAATTCCCAATCTGAAAAGAAACACTACATATTCAATCTTATTTCACTCACGGATGCACCCACTTCTCACACCAAGGCACTAACAACTGCTGGCAAAAGTAGGACCAACAGGACTTCCCATTGCCATGCCTGGCTGTGCTGGACACAGCCTTTATTTTCAACCGTAAGTTGTACAAGCAGGTTGATGGCATGGCAATGGGAAGTCCTCTCAGTCCTACTTTTGCCAACGTTTTTATGTGCTCCCTGCAGGAGCATTTCTTAGATGACTGTCCCTGAGCCTGCCGCCCCCTTTTTTATGTAAAGTATGTTGATGATACCTTTGCCCTTTTTAGACATAATTATGATGCTGATTCCTTCTTTGAGTTTCTAAATTTACAACATCACAATGGTAAGTTTACCCTAGAAAAAGAAAACGAAAATCAACTTTCTTTTTTAGACGTCCTTGTTCTTAGACAAAATAATATTTTTAACACCACGATTTTTAGAAAAAGAACGTTTAGGGGCTTAGGGTTAATTTTTTATAGTTTTTGTTCTTTTAACTGTAAAATTAATTTTTTTTTTATTCTCCTCCACAGGGCTCTAACGCTAACCTCTGATTGGTCTCTATTCCAAGATGAGATTGCCTTTTTATGTAAATATGTTAAGGAAAACTGCTTCCCGTCTGAACTGGTCTTTAAGATACTTTGCACGCTTCTAGACAAGAGCTTCTCCCTCAAACCTGCAATTTACACTGTTCCTAAACTGAAATTTTATGCTAAATTTCCATTTTTATCTGAAGATAATTTTAGAAAAAACTTTTCGCAACAGATCCAAAATAAGTTTGGAGCCATTAAGGTCCACCTGATACCTGCCAGTCCTCTTACCATCGGGTCATTATTTAAGTTTATGCCCTTATATGCCCTCTGGTTGTGTGTATAGTTATACGCATCCTAAATGTAATTTAGGAACTTATATTGGATCAACCAGGAGGCTTCTGAAGGCACGCATAGTAGACTCTCATTGTGGAGTAAGCTATAGGACAGGCAGTGAAATTGTAAACTCAGAGTTTTCAAATATTAGGAATCATTCTAGAATGTGTAAAACTTCCACTGCAAATAAGGACTTTTC
>NC_089761.1:6551291-6566291 GCF_040412425.1 Macrobrachium rosenbergii
AATTTCTATTAAGCAATTTTTCTTTTTACATTTCTTGTATTTTCAGACTAACTGACACGATTAGATACAGCCATGGCTAACGACTCGGAGGAAATCAGATGGAGTGACCGCATCTGGACTATAACCTTCAGAGAGGCCAGGGAGGCTGGCGCATCCTTCATCTCACGTTCCTGGATAGCTAAATACATTAAAAGAGATGAATCCTTTGTTAAAAGGAACTGGAACAAAAATCCATATGACTGTCATCGCAAAAAGAGTGAGAATCTTGAAAGGTTGGAAGTCCTTTCTCAGGAGTCAAAGACATCATAGCTGAGGCAGTGGGTAAACCAAGAAAGTCTTTACGTAAATTGGCGCTTGAACTAGAACCAAAAAGGGGAGAGAAGAGAAGCTAGAGTGCTGTATATCGTGAGTTGAAAAACTCTGGTATCAAGCCATTTCATGTTATCAGTAAGCCCAACATCACTCAGCAACAGAGAGAAGACCGTGCATGGTATTGTGGTTCATTTCTTAAAGATTGGGATGAAGCTGACTTTCTCCATGTTGCTGCATCAGATAAATTCTTCATTTACACTGTCTGGAAGCCAAATCATAAAACTGACATCGTTTGGGCTGCAAAGTTGGATGATATCAGCGATGACGTGCTCTATCGCCAAGTTGTGAGATTTCCTGAATGTTTGGGAATTTTTCTCTGTTTCACAGCCAAACAGTTAATGTGGCTAATCGAAGAAAAGGGACAGTTATGGAATGGTGAATACTTCAGAGAAACTGTGCTTACTGGTGGAGTATTACCTTTCCTCAAAGATCCTGAAAATTTGTTATCTGTAGAAGAAATCACATTTTTGCATGATAAGGCACCATGTTTCAAGGCTTTTCAGACAGAGGAGCTGCTTCAAAACAGTGGTATCGATTTCTTCTCGTCAAGTGAATTTCCAGGTAGCTCCCCTGAGCTTAATGTGTGTGAAAACATTGGTAGTGTCTTAAAGGACTGTGTTGAAGCGCGCACAGTAAACTATGATGGTATACCAAGCCTTGATGACCTGCGAAGAGAGGTGGCCGAAGTGCTAAGGGAAATGGAGTTTGAGTCAGATTTTTTTATTTGCTGTAATCATACCCCTCAAGAATGCAGGCTGTAGTATAGGCAGATGGAGGCCACACAAAATATTAAATACTCAGTGAGAAACTTAATTAATACCTGCTCTGAATTACTTTGGTTTTTGTCCATAACAATTTTAGTTTATGCTGTAGAGGGGCCTCTAATTTTGAAACCCCCTATATATATATATATATATATATATATATATATATATATATATATATATATATATATATATATATATATATATATATATATATATATATATATATATAATATATATATATATATATATATATATATATATATATATATATATATATATATATATATATATATATATATATATATATATATATATATATATATATATATATATATATATATATATATATATATATATATACCATTATGTATATATATATACATATATATATATATATATATATATATATATATATATATATATATGTGTGTGTGTGTGTGTGTGTGTGTGTGTATATATATATATATATATATATATATATATATATATATATATATGTGTGTGTGTGTGTGTGTGTGTGTGTGTATGTATGTATGTGTGTGTGTATATAGATAGATAGATAGATATATTGTTTTGTTCTGAGTCTGGATATAAGAGTTAAATTGAATTTTGCATGTAATTTGCCTTAGAGGCCAACAGCTAGAGCTCAGAACATAAGTATTAAATGTAATTAATAGTATGACCTTCCCTGAAATTACATCTATTAAAAAAATGTGGTAAGGTTGCCTTTCATTCCAGTTGGTTAGTTTAAAGAAATTTATTTACAAATTTTGCAACTAGAAATTAATATGGAAAGGCTGGCAGTCCAGCCATCAAGGCACATGCAATGTGCAATAAAAGGTATAATTACAGGTAGTGAATAAATAAAAGGTTAACATGAATCTTATAACTGCTTATAACTGGCTGATAAATTATTTTACATTAGCAGAACAACAATGCTGAGGCTTAACATGTGGCCCTTGAGGATGGCTTTTGTATAAGATTCTTGCAGGTGGCAAGATGGAAATGAGTCTTCTAAGGCCATTGTTTCACAAGGCAGCGGCACAGCTTCAAAGAGCCAGATAACAAGATTCTGGAAAAGCTTGGAACAAGTTATGAGGGCAAATGTGTAGGCTAGGCTGTGGGAAACAAAGGGCCTTTGTTTGGGAGAATGAAAAGTTGGAAATACTGAAATTAGAGAGAAATTTAGATCAAGGAAATGAACACTGGTGTTACTTGCAACTTCAAGACATACCTTATTGCCTCTGTGCATGGAGCTCACTTGCATAAGATGAATTCCAGCTGCAGAAGTCACCACACATGGCCAGTGGTAGGAGAGCATGAGCAACCTGAGGGGTTAATTATGCTAAGAGGAATAGGTGTGTACTAGTATGAGTATAGGACAGTTTTATCATGAGTTTATTATCAGGGTTAGTAATACAAGATTGTCCAGGGTCTTAGGTGTTAGTCTACTTGGGCAGAGATCACACAGGCTACCTCCTCTGAGTAAGTGCCAGAATCACTCTGAAATGGAAACGGCACTGTGCCAATGTGACATGAGTGAGGAGGTGACGAGGGCAGCGACTCTGGGGAAAGGTCAGAAGTGCAGTCAAGAGCAGAATCAGAGGTAGCCCTAGTAGCTGCGGGGAGGCTCCCTACTTCAGCTGCTGCGACAGCTGTTGTAAGGGTAGAACCAGCTTCTGCATCCTGGCTGGACAGTTCCTGGTTGACCAGAGAAGGTGTAGCCTTAAGGCCTGTCAGAGGTTGAGCCTCAACAGCTGAAGGTGATTGAGAAGAACAGTCGTTGGGGGCTGGAGGCTCACAATGTGCAATGATCAACTCTGTGGGGGTTGGAGGATTTCCTGCTGGAGGATCTGTGACAAGATTGGGATCCAGCACTGGCACTAACTCGGAACCAAACACAGAGATTAAGGTTAGTGAAGGCTTCACATCCAAAATAGACAGAGCTTGGCACTGCTCAGGGATCTCAAGTGGCACTGGCAGAGATTTGGAGTCAGGCGTGCCTGACGAGGGACCCGGGGTTGCAAAACCGCTCAGTGAACCTGAGGTAGTGAGAGACAGATTCCTGTCTCAGTTGGAGACAGCCTCTTAGAGTAGTTCTGGTTGTGGTGTCCATTACATTTTGCTTGCTAGGGCACCCCGACCATTTGATGGAGTACCCTGTTATGTTACAGGTCTTGCAGCGGTACCTGTACTGGCGATTTCCCTTCGCTGAGAGGGAGGAAACTTTTGGTGGCCATCTTTTTGTGCAGATTGAGGACTGGGCCTGGAGTTGCATGAAGAGTACCCATTCCATCATCCACTTTCGTGAGCAGAAGGTAGGGCTGACAGTGGCATGCCAGTCACGGTGGCAGTGTCCCTGTCAGGTGATTTTGGAGTTAAGGACATACCTGGAGGAGGTCTTGTCCCAACAGGAACTCCACTCCATGCCTGATTTTGTTCACCTAGCCAATGTGGTGAGGTTGCTTGCCCCAAGGGGTTTTCACTTGAAGCTCGACTGTGGGAATGGCCTTTGTTTGCTCCTCTATCCAAGCCATCGTCCACCTGGTCTTTTCGTCTACAGTGGCACTGGCTGGCCTTCGGGCCCAGTCAATCAGGCAAATATCTCAGCAAGTGTCTACCGTAACCGGCAGGTTCACTGTTAGGCCAAACCCATCCAGGGGTGCCACTGAGACAGACTGAGTCCACACCCACTCAAGGTGAGACATATCTGGCAGCACTGCCACAGTGGTCTTGGCACTGATCAGGTTTACTTGCTTGGTAGAGAGGGTATGTTTTGGGCAACCAGGATATCCAGCAGTATAGTGCCCTGCAGTTCCAGTCTCAGCAGCAGCCCCTTGGATAGGCTGATTTCCCTATGGTGACTGTCGCTGGAGAAGATTGAGTGGTTGTGGATGGAGAGGAGTCATTGGAGTCCTTTTGAGGGTGCTGCTGGTTAATTCCTTCGTTAATGCGGCACTCAGATTCAGGGTCGCCCACTCTCTTGCAGTAGTTGCATGTGGGAGGTTTGACATGGTGTCTGTTCTTTGGGCAAGTTGATCTTGAGAGATGTCCAGGTGGCACTATGCACCTGTGAGATATGCTGTGAGGCAGGTTAAAGGTCTCCCATTCGTTGGCCATACAACAACCTTCTGCGAGGGTTTTAGGTTGCTTGTCATTGAGGTGCACAGCTAGTGGCCCAGGAACACATTGGAAGAGATCCTCCAGCATGATCCAGTTGAACAGGTCCTGGAACTCTTTGCACACCGTGGCATCAAGCCAGCGTTGTCCTGATTGGGTCTTATGATAGGCCCATTCAGCTCAGGCTCAACCAGCTTCCTTGGCGAGACCTCTAAAATGCCGTCTTCATCTCTTTGGGGTGGTTTCGTGCGCCTTGATGGTCATTCAGCGAATGTCTATCATGTTCCCTCTAGTACCCTTGTCCAACGAGCAAAGGGCCGTTTTGACTTTTCTGTCCATATGCTAAGTAAGCAGAGCAACCTTCTTAATAGTTCTCAAAGGGTGCTTCTACTTCCTCCAAACACGTCTCGGGCTCATCCTTTGTCCATTTAGGAATTAGAGCATTAATGCTAGATAATGGAGCATCAGGTGCAGCAGGTGTGGGGTTAGAGGCTTGTTGGGCAGCAAGAGCTTCAGCACTTCCCTTTCAAGACTTCTCCAGCTCGAGCTCCTTTTCCTTGAGAGCTAACTCACTCTCCTTGAGAGCTAGGTCTCTTGCTGCCTTGGATTCTTCATACCTCCTCAGATCTTCTCTATCTGCTCTTTCCTGCTGGAGTATGTCATCCAGCTGTTTTTCACCCACTAGGTGAGTTCCTGTCCCGTGTAACCTGCGTCTAACCTGCGTCTTTGCCCATGTTCATGAGGGCTTGGCACCACTCTAATGACATGGTTTTAATCTTTTAGGGCATCTAGGGGAAGGTGTCTGTGACAGTGTGGAAGTCCCATAACTTGGTGGCACTTTGTTGCAATGGCACCTTCTCAATAAGGTGGCATTGTGGTTGAGTGTGTCACGCAGAGGTCACAATGATGGAGCGATCGTGAAGGAGTAATGATCCTTATGGGTGGATACGCTGATGAAGTGGAGTGATCTTGAAGGAGTAATGATCCTTATGGGTGGATACACTGTCGTTGGCACTCTGTATCTAAGGTACAGGTGCAGTGGCTTATATGTGAGGACTATGTCTTGGTGGCACTAGGCTGCTGGTGTGTTCCGGGGAACAACACTGAGAGGTAGTACAACCAAACTGCACTGAAGGAAATGGCACTCTGGCCGAGCCAGAGTGTCGTTGGCAGTGCTCCAGATTAGTGGCATTGGAAAGGGAAACCCTTTTGCTTGCACTCGTGTGCAGCTAGTTCTAAGAACTAGCAGCTGCTCCCTGACATGAGGTCAAGGAAGTGCTGACTGACATGAGGAAAGGAAGGTTTAGGGTTTGCACTCAATATACGATTTGGTGCTTGAGGTATATGCAGGTCTTGGATAATGGAAACCCACTCATGCATGGCAGTTAATAACTGTTATTAAATGGTTGTATGTTCTTTCTTTGAAATGCACGAGAGCTCACTCTGCTGGCTGAAACACTTAATATGAAAATAGATATTGGAGACAATTACAATGAGCGTGGGTGTGTATACAAGTTCGTGAACTGTGTGAATGGTGAATGAGTAAAAGGAAGACTTGATGAGGGATCTAAAAAGATCAAAGGTTTGGGTATAAACGGAAAAAAGACTATTTCCCTTGGCTTTATGAAATAATGGGTTTATTCTCCAATACTTGCTTGTTATTATTACTATGCCCTTATTAACTTTCTTTGGTGATTATGCAAGAATGTTAGAGTTCTCTCTCTCTCTCTCTCTCTCTCTTTCTCTCTCTCTCTCTCTCTCTCTCTCTCTCTCTCTCTCTCTCTCTCTCTCTCTCTGAGAGCATATTTGTATGGAACGTATGCGTTGCTTTATTCAGTTTACTCTAATTCATGTTTTCAATAATCTACTTTGAAAAATTGCACTTTGAAAAATTATGCAAAGTTACTTTTTAAAATGTACTTTTGGAATTTACGTAATTTAATACCTAGCTCCTGTCATGACAAGTTATATGGTGGAAAAGGTTTTCAAATTACTAAAAAAATATTTTGTTAGGTTTATGTTAGGTGAAAAGAGATGAAATTTCATTCGGCGAGTGAACGATGAGAAGTGGAACCGGATGTGAGGGAGAAACAGTTGGTGGCTACTGGTGACGACATGCAGCTTATACACAATACTCAAATTAGGGAAAAGAACACTAAAATTTTCTGACCAAATGATTGTTGCTGATATGCAGGCTCGAATTATTTAACTTAAAACATCAATAATGCCTTTACTTTACTAAAACATTAAAAGAAAATCTGAACTGGATCAGGTGGTCTCGGAATTGCGGGAGTGGGACGATGGAACATGCATGTACCGAGCTGCTAGTTGTCTCACATATTTTAACAAACATGAATTTTCGAACTACACTTCACTGACACAGTAATTGTACGCTTCCTCTGCTGTAACTGTTTTCAAAGAACACATATAGCTAACTGTTCATGGCTAACACATGCAATAAATCCCTGGCAAAGCACTTCCTAATTCCTAAATACCAGTGCTCTGGTGTCACAACACCACTGTTACTCTGCTTCTCACAATGCAATCACTAACTTAAGAAGTTTTTTGGCACTCCTGCCTTTATCCTATGATATGATAACTAAAAAATTAGCTACAAATCACTTCTTTTTAAAACACTTCTTCCCTATCTGTTCCTAATGTATCCTTAATATTACAAAAATTTTAATAATAGCCCTTACCTTGCTATCTTTAGCTTCGGTTGTGTCACCCTATATCCTTTACTTTGCGTATAATGGAATTGAATTATTTTATGAATTACGTTATTCCTCGGTTCGTTATTCCTCCTAGTCTAGGAATAGCAAAGGTAATTCTTGTTAATAACTGATTAGGGTCCTGGTGAGGTCGCCGCTGTTATGTTCTGAGTCTGGTCGGAAGAGTTCAATTGAATTTTGAATGTAATTTTGCCTTAGGGGCCAACACCTAGAGCTCAGAACATAAGCAATAAATGTAATTAATAGCATGACTTACCTTGATATTACATCTATTCAAAGAAAATGAGAGGTCACCTTTCCTACCAGTCAGTTAAATTAATGTAATTTATTTACAAATTTTGCAACTAGAAACTAATATGGATAGGCTGGCAGTCCAGCCACCAAGGCACATGCAATGTGCAATAAAAGGTGTAATTACAGTTAGTGAATAAATAAAAGGTTAACACGAATCTTATAAACTGCTTAAGACTGGCTGATAAATTATTTTACATTAGCACAACGATAACACTGAGAGGCCTAACACGTGACCCTTGTGGACGGCTTTTGCAGAAGATTCTTGCACGTGGCGAGATGGAATTGAGTCTTCTAAGGCAGTTGTTTCACAAGGGCAGGGGCAGAACTTCAAAGGGCCAGATAACAGTATTCTGGAAAAGAATTCCAGGTCAGCATTTGGTTACACACAGATTTTCCCTCACATGAAATTAAGTATTCACGATGGAGGGAGTATTAATTAGATTTAATTAGCACATGGTAACACTATGGTGAGAATGCTCTAATTATTATCACATAATAAACGTAATTTAAACTTGGAACAAGTTATGAGGGCAAATGTGTGTGTTCGGCTGTGGGAAACAAAGGGACTTTGTTTTGGGGAATGAAAAGTTGGAAATACTGAAAATGGAGAAAAATTTAGATCAAGGAAAATAACACTGGCGTTACTTGCAACTTCAAGACATACCTTATTGCATCTGTGCATGGAGCTAGCTTGCAAAAGATGAATTCAGGGTGCAGAAGTCCCAACACGTTGCCAGTGATATGGGAACAGAACAGCACCAGCTTAGTGCTGTTAAGATTCAGCGACCTTGCACTGTAGAGGTCTTGCATGGAGTGAGGACGAGAGAGATCACCGAGGTTTCCCATTCGGTTTCTAGGGACGAGCACAAGACAGCGGTTTTATCTGGAAGAGCAATAACAGCCAGTACAAACATCGAAGGGAAGTAGGTCTTATAGTTAAGACTAACTAAGAGTCAGCCTAGCAGCTCAGTTACTATCCCGACTGGTCCTTCTTCCTAAACGGCATTCTGTCCCCCAGTTTCATGCGATATTGGGGTTAGGACGCCTACATCTGTCCCCCTTAGGGGGTCTCCGCCAGCCACCATGAGATTTGATTTCCTAGCTAACAGACTGGAGGAACCAATTTCTAAATATGTGAATATAATTATATATATATATATATATATATATATATATATATATATATATATATATATATATATATATATATATATATATATATATATATATATATATATATATATATATATATATATATATATATATATATATATATATATATATATATATATATATATATATATATATATATATATATATATATATATATATATATATATATATATATATATATATATATATATATATATATATATATATATATATATATATATATATATATATATATATATATATATATATATATATATATATATATATATATATATATATATATATATATATATATATATATATATATATATATATATATATATATATATATATATATATATATATATATATATATATATATATATATATATATATATATATATAGATATATATATATATATATATATATATATATATATATATATATATATATATATATATATATATATATATATATATATATATATATATATATATATATTTATATATATATATATATATATATATATATAGAATGTATCGGATTTATCCGATAGTAGATTAACAGTAGAAACTCAGTCAACACCTTATATATATACTTATTATGGAGGTAAAGCAATCTTTTAGGAAAACATCTTTCCCATTCTCAGGGCTGAAAAACTTAAACAAGAAACAATACGATAGAAGCTTTAAAATGAAACAAATACCAAGATACAATATTACACAAAGAAAGAACGGCCAAAAATACAGATAGAAATATAGAATATACCGCTTAAGAACAAGACAAATATAGGGTGGGGAGGTGGGGGGTGTAAAGACAGATCGTTTATATGGTCGTTAAAAGACGAGGTTAGAAGCACTCTGTCAAGCAACATGAAAGGGCACATGGCTAGTCGAGTGTTTGAGCATTAAGGGATTGTAGGTTAACAGAAACCTATTTGAGGAAAGATGAAGAAAATGATTATTTGGTGATTGTGCTAGAATTCTGACATCAGAATGGTTGGCTGAATGACTGACTTCGCAGCTTAAGCAGGTTATGCATTATGAAAATTATTTCTGATTCAAAGTATAATACATCTGATGCGATGATTAAAACCTCCATAGGGAGCAAAGTAGAACCTAACAAATCAGCTGGATAGGACGGGAGGCTCCCAATTTACTTATAAGACAACCATGCAAGACTACTCTTGAGGGTCACATTGATCCAGGAACAGGATCCTTGAATTTGAACAAGATGTCTGTTTTCAATGTATTTTTTAACAAATAACTCAGCTTAATATTAAACAAAGGTTAAAAATGGAAAGTTTTTTTGTGAGATTATGTTTTAAATGATAGGTATTCAAAGTGAAATGGCGAGATACGAAAATGCCGTTTATAGTTTTATCGAATGTTATGGACGCTGGCCTAAATAACTGATCTACATCTCTTTCAGTTTTTCACATAACTCTCACAATGATTATTGAAATTTAATTTCAGAAAGATTAGTTCTTATTGGAACCAGAGCCAACCTAAGTGTAGAGTAAAGCAACAACACATCGTTTCACTCTAAAGGAAAACAGACAACGACTCAGTGAATTAAACCAAGTCCTTTACATGTTTTCTAAAATCGATAGCAATGACTTTTATCTTATTCTAAAGGCAATAAGGACTCGTAGGATTGTGACAAAAATATATGACAAGGTCGTGCCCTTGACAGAAAAAAAAATACTTTTATGTCACAGTTACCTTACTCTTAAATCCAAGATAGCAATACTGAAGAACCATCAAAACTAAGTGTATTTCTTTCCTATTGTACCAAATGCAAGCCTGGGCCTTTTGTGCACCGGCCTAGTTGTTTCTTTTATCCAGTTTTTCTTAAATATATGTTTTTTTAAAATTCTTTTTTTTTATTAGATTCTTTACACAGTTATTATCAAAGAACGAAAACAATCAAACAAGCTCCTAGGAAACTCTCCCGGCAATATCATATCCATTAAAAGTACTATGACAATTTTTTTTTTATTGGAAAGATTAGAAAAAAAACATTTAAAAAGAGAATGAAGGGTATAAAAATGCATGAAATATGTCATATAAATAATGAAGTAAATTTCAGAATAAATCAACATACATTATTCATTCGGAACCTTCCAAGCGCTTGAGTAAAAATCTACATGGGATTAATATGTCCCTTAGTATTATGATACGATGTACTGATACTGTTTCATGAAAGCTAACATCAGTAACAACCCGATATATCTACACATTACCTTAATCCAACTATGGTTAGATAAACGCACCAGCAAACCTACTCCATGAGATACAATCCCAGTTACATCTGTGAATGCATGGTTAAGCTAGTTGCTGTAGTTAGATGTATTGGTTCTTTTATTAACTGCTCACAACCAGAAAAAGTGGAAAAGTCTAAAGTAAAACCACCAATGAGTATCTATGGCAGTAACTGAGCTCAACCAGTCAGTATGATGAGCATTATAATCACCAGTGAAAATGGAACAGGCCTTGGAGTCAGCTTCCTGAACTACAACCTTTTTGCTAAGCAAATAGCCGTACAGAGACTCATCCAAATCTGCACTACTATGGCTAGCAAAAAGATAATAATGTATCAGTTTACCACAGGCTATAACCACCATTGTTTCGTGATATCTGTACTCATACAGGGGGTATGAGACACAGAGAAACCATCTCTAGTGTACAAAGCCATTCCACATATAATTGTAATGACATTATGATTGAGTAAAGTGGGCCTCTTAGACCCTGGAACCCTCTGTTTTGAAATGTGTTGTAAATCAGGCACGAGAGTTTCAGAACGAAAAAGGATATCAAAGCTGACAGTTCAAAATCCAATCCTTCCTTTTTCTTGGACAATTTATGGACAGTGCTATACAGAATACGAAATTTACATAATCAATTCTGTGTCCCAGGAGTAAGTTCAATATTGCCAGGATGAAACAATAACATAAAAAAAACAAGAATAAAGGAACATTTGGAAACCTAAGACAAAACGTAGCCAGAATGATATATAAAGCGAAATCAAAATAGCGGTGCATGATCATAAAAAGACAAAATTATAAGCATAATTAATCAGGTTAACTAAAAGGGGCCAGCATACCCAGAAAAAAACAAATATATCTCCAGATTTACGAGACGCTAAAGAAAGGACACTGGTCATGGTTTTGCAAATGAAGTCACGGGTAAAGAAAAAGAAAAGGAAAATTATAAGGATAAGGCAACCTGCTGCTATACCACCAAGTACTCTTTGCCCTTCTTCTGTCCTGCACATCATTTAAAAACAAGAAGAAGAAGGAACTGACAGTGAAGTATGTTTGAGTGTGCCCCCAACAAGGGAAGACCCGGACACACAGGTTATGACACCATCCAAAACTGAAGAAAAGTGGTTCATTTCTAAGTACAAGAGGTGTCTTTTATCCAATATGAAAGTGTATCAACGGCAAAAGATATTATGAAAGAAATATACCAGACTAATCTGAGTTGGTGAAGATTAAGAAAAAAATCCATGTCCAAAGATGAACCCAACACCAAACTGTACTAGCCAACTCTCTACTGGTAGTATTTCAAAGTGTGGCTGGTGACATGGGTAACCTACTGCTCTTTCTGTTTAACACGTTGTATAATATTTTATCTCGATTTTTTGCTCAGCTAATGGTAATAAAGAATCAAATAAAATTTTCAAAGATCTTTATTTAAAAACTATTTTTTTTAGCTTTTGTGAGCAAGGCTCTTTGCAGCAAACACTAGGACAGAGAGCAGAAGTGTAAGAAAGAACAATTTTTCATTATTATATTATTTTACAAATTATATACAAATGATATTCAACTATAACACTGAACTATGATATATTTGGCAGTCATAGACTCGGTCAGGAATATATAGGAAAAAAAACTAAGGAATACTTTTTTAATACCTGCAACTAAGGCAGTACTACTCTTGTTTCATTTACATTATATATTATACATATATATATATATATATATATATATATATATATATATATATATATATATATATATATATATATATATATATATATATATATATATGTATATACTGTATATATAATGTAATTTATGTAATATAAATAAATGAGACAAGAGTAGTACTTCTTTATTTGCAGGTATTAAAAAGTCTTCTTTTTTTTTCTACATATTCTGCCTGACTGAGTCTATGACTGCCAAATACATCATAGTTCAGTGTTATAGTTGAATATCATTTGTATATCATTTGTAAGAGAATTAAATAATAACGAAAGATTGTTTTTTTCTTATGCTTCTGCTCACTCTCCTAGTGTTTGATGCAAATAGCCTTGCTCACCACAGCTTGAAAATGAATTTTTAAGTAAAGATCTTTGAGGATTTATTTGATTGTTTGTTACCATTAGCTGAGCAAAAACTCGGGATAAAATATTATAAAGCGTGTTAAACAGAAACAGCAGTAGGTTACCCGTGTCACCAGGCACACTTTGAAATACTACCAGTAGAGAGATTTAGGCCCCTACTAAGGTTGAAAAGTAGTTTTGTATTGGGTCCCTCTTTGGGCATGGATTTTTTTTTTTCATTCTACACCAACTCAGATTAGACTGTTATATTCCTTTCATAATATATTTTACTGTTCACACACTTTCATGTTGGTAAAAGGCATTCATTAGCCTGAGAGGCATCTCTTGTACTTCGAAATAAACCACTTTTCTTCAGTTTTCGATGGTGTCATAACCCGTGTATCGGGATCTTCCAGTATCTTAACTTAGAGTTCCCTTGTTGGGGGTACACTCAAACACACTTTTCTGTTAGTTCCTTTTTCTTCTTGTTTTTAAAATGGTGCACAGTACATTAGAAGGGCAAACAGTGTAACAGGTTAATATGGTATAATAACAGGTTGCCTTATATATATATATATATATATATATATATATATATATATATATATATATATATATATATATATATATATATATATATATATATATATATATATACATACATGACATTGCCTTGTAATATGTATAGCATTTCATGAATCTGATATGTTTACTATTCTAATTATGATGTGTTCTGTGTAATAATAATAATTGTTGAAATATCGTATTTAGAGTTATTGATTTACATAACTTAACAACATAATTTAGAAGTGGTAATACGTTTTAGTAGTAACATAGATCGTGCATTTTGTCTGCTAGCAAGAAGTGTTCTGTACTCATGAATTTGTGTGTTGTGTTCTGGTTCAGTTGTTGTCACGAAAGATAACTCATTAACAAGTCACATAAGGTTTTGTCTCACATGAGAAAAAGACTAATGATTTCAGTGTTTCATGTACTGGTCTGAAAACCATCTTTATATATATATATATATATATATATATATATATATATATATATATATATATATATATATATATATATATATATATATATATATATATATATATATATATGTATGTATATATATATATATATATATATATATATATATATATATATATATATATATATATATATATATATATATATATATATATATATATATATATATATATAATATATATATATATATATATATATATATATATATATATATATATATATATATATATACATATATATATATATATATATATATATATATATATATATATATATATATATATATATATATATATATATATATATATATATATATATATATATATATATATATATATATATATATATATATATAGATAGATATATATATATATATATATATATATATATATATATATATATATATATATATATATATATATATATATATATATATATATATATATATATATATATATATATATATATATATATATATATATATATATATAGTCATAAACTGGGTCCTTGGTGTGGATGGAAATTGGAACAATTTATTATTGTAGACTGCCTTCGTACCCAGGGGGTCCACGATTATGAACAAGGAAGAAAACTACTGGAATTCACCATAGAATCTTCCTTGATTTACATAAATAATGAAGGTCTCCATTTGGAATTGGAATTCTTTTACAATCAAAAGGGGTTTATTTACAGAGAATGGGGCAAATATGTGAGACCTAAAAGGTAACGATTTACAGACACATAAATCACATATGATAAATCAATAATGCAGTAATTTACAAACACGCAATATAAATATGAGGGGCCACGGATACAACAATCCCTGTTAAAATAAGTGACTGTTATGCTAAACTCCATCAATTCACAGACAGTTATACGCTGGAAGAGGTGAATTCCAGGATAATGGCAATTAGTTAATCAAGATGATTTCTGTGTGGGCAACGGATTCTTGCGATCAGGCTATGACCAGGAATGGTTGCGAAATTTGGATGGCAATCATTAATGGGTCCTGGCATAGAATTGCAACTGGGCAGGGTATGCTGGCTCCTGGAAGAGAGTTCTGGAGTTAGTACAAACACGGGGGACAAAGGAAACCTCCCTTGCTACTAAACTAAGTGCAATGAATCTACCCACTAGGGAGGAATTGATCACTTGAGTTACTTAAATTAATTTGCCCTTAATTTACACTATG
>NC_089761.1:6571291-6576291 GCF_040412425.1 Macrobrachium rosenbergii
TTATCTCAGACAAATCCTCTTTTAAGGATTCTCGGGCGTCAGGCAGGAAAACATTGTTCAAAATTGCTTCCGTCTTGGTATGAGCGCTTGCAAACGAATTGTCAAAACACTTTTTAATAAGCTTGGAAGTGCAATCCATAGAACGGAATGAAAGGTTGTGTTGCATTGCATGATAAGCCCAAGTTCCTTCTGCTACTGCCAAATTCTTTTCTTTTTCTCCAAATCTTTCCTTCTGCAGGAATGTGGTCATTGACTTGCTTGAAGAGGCGGAGGCATCAGCATGCTTATGCCTATTAGTCTTTAAATGACGTTCAGTATCATATTTGCCACCATTTGTTACCGAAAAGTACATGCACTTTAAACACTGGACATCACTTTCACTTTTTGCTTTATTTGTAAAAGGTTATTCACTTTCTAATTCTTTATTGAAAGTACACTTCCTTTTGGATGCCATGATGTCGTCCTCTTTTGAGTGCTGCTTGATTGCTAATTGACTACCAACACGTATAGTAGCTGGACTTAGCCATCATGGACGAGTGCAAGAGAGGTTACCAGTCATATCATACGAGTATAAATGGTGCGTTTGTTTTCATTTTCTTGTATTTGTTTAAAGAAATTGGAGCACAATTCATACAGTCTACGACCTAGCTATGCTGCTGCAAGAGCCTTAGAGGTTTCGAGAAAAAACATCTTAACTCTTATTTTTGAACAATTAGCAGTTTATTATGATTTGCATATGCAGTGGGGGACACATGACGGGCAAATTCAGTAAAGGGGGACATTACTACGTCCCCCGAAGGTAGTGATTTTTGGGGGGACAGAGATTCTAAATGCGGGACTGTCCCCTGCAAACAGGGACGTCTGGTCACCCTAGTTATACACCTCCCAGGCATCAGCTAAGTGGCAGGCTTCCTTGAGAGTGGCTGGCTGTTTGTCACTAAGATACACAGCCAGAGGCCCGGGTACACACTGGAAGAAGTCCTCCAGCATGGTCCAGTTGAACAAATCCTCGAAGGTGCTGCACTGCATAGATTCGAACCAGTGGGTCCCAGCCTGAGTCTTGTGACAGGCCCAGTCTGTCCAGAACCAGCCGGCGTTCTCGGCCATATCTCGAATTGGTGTCCCCACCTCTCAGGAGTTATTTCATACTCTTTGGCGATGGCCCCACTGATGGCAGCCATGTCTCCTCGTTGATCTCTTTCTAATGCTCGGTGGGCGGCCTTAGCTTTCCCGTCCAGGTGCTTGGTGAGCAATAAGGCCCTCTCAGCTGGGCAGTCATCATAGGTCTCAAAGAAGAATTCGATCTCTTCAAGCCATTGTTCCGGCTCATCTTCAGTTCATTTGCCAACGAGGTTATTGACCGTCGATAGGGAGGCATTTAGTGCAGATGGGATGGGGCTAGATGCTTATTGGGCTGATAAAGCTTCTGCACTTTTCTTCTTGGCTCTCTCCAACTCGAGCTCCCTTTCCTTGAGGGCTAGCTCATGCTGTCTTCTCCTTTCTTCTCTTTCTTCTTCTTCTCTCCTCGGCTCGGCTTCTTGCAGTCGTCTTCGTTCTTCTTCTTTGTTCTCGCGCTGTCTCCTTCATTCTTCTCTTTCTTCTTCTTCTCTCCTCCGCTTGGCTTCTCACTGTCTTTGTGCTTCTTAATACTCTCTCTTTTCGGCAATCTGCTCCTTTACAAACTTGTGAAGGGCCTGGCTGGTGAGGCCGTCCTCCCTTCCTAGAACCTGGAAATATTGGTGCTCTTTGGTTGACATGTTGCTGATGGGGAAGGGTGGCTAAGTGGATTAACTGGGCATTCCTGGAGGAAAGGGTTTGTGACGATGAGGAAGTGTCCTTTAGATTATTGGCACTTCAGTGAGTGGCACCTTTTAATGGGGTGGCACTGTGGTCACACTAGGGGAGCATTCCTGAAGGAAGTCTGAGTCCTTATGGGTGAATACGCTAGCAAATGGGAGTGATCCTGAAGGCTCTGTGGTCCTTATGAGCGGATGCACTGTTAATGGGGTGTTCCTGAAGGAGCTAAGTTCCTTATGGGAGGAAACACTGGTTGTATGGCACTCTGTTTCTTAAGTACAGGTGCAATGGCTTATGAGTGATTACCTTGGTTGGGTGGCACTGTGGTGCCGGTGCGCTCCGTGGAGCAATGCAAGATGTCAGTCCATGAAATGGCAATGAAGGGGAATAGTACTCTTCCTGGGGCAGGAGGTAAGTAAGGAGTAAGAGGTAAATGAGAGACTCCGGCAGAAAGTAAGTGAGAAAGGAAAGGGAAAGAAGAAAGATAAGTGCTTCAGTGATTAGGTTACTTGGTAGTGCTGCAGGTTAGTGGCACTGTGTGAAATAGAACTGTGGCATGACATGAGTGGGTGGCTAGTTCTGAGAACTAGAGACCGCTGCCTGACGTGAAGAAAGGAAGCCTTCTCCCTGACATGAGGAAAGGGAGGATATGGGGAGTGCACTCAATATGCAATTTAGCGCTTGCAGCATAAGCAAGTCTGGAATGAGATACCCAATTCATGTATGACAGTTGAATAACATGTAATTAGATAGATGTCCGTGCACTCTATGGCATACGAGAATTGATCTGGGATGAAGCACAAAAAAGGGAAAGTAGGTATGCGAGATTATTAGCTGAACGTGAGAGCTTATAAATTTCACACACTGTGCATATGATAAATGTGTAATGAGTTTGGCTCTTAAAAGTTCAAAGTGAGTTACACTAAAGAAAATTCTTTGTATTTAGCGTTTATGATTTGTGGGTTGTTTTTAAAACTCGTAGATAAATTTGTTTCAATCCCGTTTTAAGACAAAAGAAAAAAAAAAGGGATAAAAACAATCTCTCTCTCTCTCTCTCTCTCTCTCTCTCTCTCTCTCTGAGAGCGTGGTGTAATCGAACGTATTCGTTATGAATTTTAAAGTCACTTTGCTTTATGTTTATGAGGAAATAAATTTGGTTTGTGAAACTACGTTACTTTCTTCTACAATGAACTTTTTATTATTTACGTAATTTTTATTGTCTCGCTCTCGTCATGACAAGCGATATTGTGGGTGAAGTGTTGCAAATTATTTCAAAGGTTATTCACGTCTTTCACGGTTTACGTTATGGTGAAAAGTGATGAAAGTTCGTCCAGTGAACGAAAGATGTGGAACTAAGTCGCTTGTGTGGGGAAACAGCTGGTCAGTTGCTCGGTCGCTTTGTCGTGCGACAGAGAATCGGAAGTGAAATTGGAGGAACAGAAAAAAAACACTCTACTTTCTTCGATAAATGCGGGGCTCGAATGCAAACTCAACTTAACTAACTTTAAACATTAGCAATGTCTTTACTTTACTTTTAATACACTTGGACGGTGTTAAATAACTACACTTGAGATGTTTTCATTGCTCCAACACTAGGAACGATCCGCGCATGTGCCAACTCAAACAGAACGTTTGCGCTCTGGCTTGACATCTGAATGCCAGAGACTGCTACACGGTTTCCTGTAGGCTACTTAGCTATCCCAAAATTTATCACTGATCGAGAAATCGTACGCTTTCCTCGGCCGCAACTACTCCTGAATAAACTCTTAGCTACATGTTCTCGCTAACACATGCATAGTTCCCTAACTACGCACTTCCTAATTCCTATGTTCATCCTTATGGCACACCACACTTTGCTCCTACACTTTGGAAATTTTGCGGACGAGAAATTCGCGTCTTCCGCTCTGCTTCGCTAACTTAAGAACCTATGCGCGTTTGTCTGTGTTCTGAATAAATTCTAACGAACAGGGATGTGTTGCATTTTCCTTTAAAAGAATATTAATATAACTTTTCTTATTTAACCTTATGTATCCTTAATGTTACAAGACTTAATGATAATATCCTTTTTACCTTAATTCTCTGTGCTCCAGCCGCTTCTATGCCTTGTGGATAATGGAATGATTAAATTTAGATGCTTGATTTATTCCTGGTTCGTCTCTTCCTATTTATCAGCCCTTTTAGCGATGCTACTTGGCTATTCTATAGGATTCTTGGCAACGGCCGTCACTGTCATAAACTGGGTCCTTGGTGTGGATGGATATTGGAAAAATTTATTATTACAGACTGTCTTCGTACTAAGGGGGGTCCACGATTACGAACATAAAAGAAAACTACTGGAACTCACCATAGAATCTTCCTTGCTTTACGTAAATAATGAAGGTTGCCATTTGGTATGAGAATTCTTTTACAATCAAAAGGGGTTTATTTACACAGAATGCGGCAAATATGTGAGACCAAAAAGGTAACAATTTACAGACACATAAATCACATATGATAGATCAATAATGCAGTAATTTACAAACACGCAATGTAAATATGAGGGGCCACAGACACAACAATCCCTGTTAAAACAAGTGACTCTGTTATGCTAAAATGCATCAATTCACACAGTAATATACTGGAAGAGGTGAATTCCAGGATAATGGCAATTAGTTAATCAAGATGATTTCTGTGTGGGCAACGGATTCTTGCGATCAGGCTATGACCAGGAATGGTTGCAAAATTTGGATGGGTCATTAATGGGTCCTGGCATAGATTTGCAACTGGGCAGGGTATGCTGGCTCCTGGAAGAGAGTTCTGGAGTTAGTACAAACACGGGGGACAAAGGAAACCTCCCTTGCTACTAAACTAAGTACAATGAATCTACCCACTAGGGAGGAATTGATCACTTGAGTTACTTAAATTAATTTGCCCTTAATTCACACTATGGAGGGAATATTTGAATACTTATCAATGAATCATATTAGGTTGATTTCAAAGCAAGTCATGGAGCGATTCACGGGCTGCTCAAAGCAGGGTGACTTAACAAAGGGACTGCTCTTTAGGAGGAAGAAAACTGAGGATTGGAGGAATGGAAAAACCAAGGAATTTCATGGGGAGGAAAAGGGCTGGCTTACTGACTAATTACGGTCGATGTACCTGGGTCTTGCACTGAACATGTGAGACTAACCAGCGTAAAGGAAGGAGAGACCGCACGTGTGTCT
>NC_089761.1:6578791-6581291 GCF_040412425.1 Macrobrachium rosenbergii
ATCCTTTGCTATTAAATGCACCACTTTTTTTTTATTATATTTATAAAAGTGATATAACAATGGAACCTGTTTTAGGCCATTTGTCCTTCCTTTACTAGAATACTGTTCTCCGGTGTGGATGTCTGCTTCTGTCAGAGATTTAGCTCTTTTGGACAGAGTGGTTGGTGGTGGTTGGTTTCTGCTTTCTAATATTAGCAGTTATGACTTGTACCACCGACGGATGGTTTCTTGTTTGTCAGTTTTTCAGAAGTTGTGATTTAACAGAGACCTTTCACATTCACAATGAATCCCTTGTCCTCTTTTCCTGCCAAGAGCTACCAGATTCGCTGAACAGCAGCACCAATATACAGAAAATGTGCCTCGTTGTTGGATTTCTCAGTTCTAGAGGTCCTTTATTTTTCACACTACCCTAAAGCAGTTCTCCTTGTATTTTAATCATTTACTTGCAGTTTTACGGATTTATCTAGTAATTTGTTAATCTATTTTTTTTTTTTCCTAATGACTGATCCTTCTTTCTGTATCTCCTATTACCTTCTGTTACTTCTTTCAAATTAACACCACATTTTTTGGAAGTTTGAAGTATGATTAGGTTTCATCTTCTGTAAAATAATAATAATAATAATAATAATAATAATAATAATAATAATAATAATAATAATAATAATAATAATAACAATAATAATAATAATAATAATAATAATAATAATAATAATAATAATAATAATAATAATAATAATAATAATTACTATGCATATCTTCTTGTGTTGGTATTTTGTATAAAGTATACAATTTCTTATTTTACATTTTTTTTTTTTACATCGCTATCCCACTTTGCACCGATGTTTACCTAAATATAATTTATATGCAATATAACATGTATAAATGCCTCTATTTTCTTTTCCATTTTTGTATACAACTGCTTATATATCTCTGTGTTGGATGACAGTTTTGTAGTGTGTGCTAATTATATCATCCTCATTGCATTATTTGCGGTATTTACACGTTCTTTGTTTTTGCCATCAACTCTCACGGCCCAGCGTACCATATCTGCACTGAGAACACAGGCCTTAGTAACGGTGCGAAAAGGTCCCAGATGTCGGTATCAAAACAATGATTTCCTTTTTATTTATAGGCCTATTGGTACTTCCGTGATTTATCACCGTATCCACAGAGGCACTATGAAGAATAATCATGTATTGATTATTAAGACTATTATTATTTTTTCCATATGTCCTGAGAATTTGGGAATATATTTTTATTTTACTTGATCATGCTACTTCAAGCTGAACAGTAGAAAATCTGTGGCCACCATGAATATTATCATAAACTTGACAACCTTACAACTAAATTTGAAACTCTATTGTTGAATCTATGATTTTGTTTCCTACTCATCTAATAATCAATGAAACAACAAATTGAACATTTTAAAGAGAAGATAAATATTTTTCTTTATTATTATTATTATTTTGTAGCAGAGTGATAAACATCTGAAGTAGAACCATTAAAAGTTAAGATTAAATCACCTTTTCAATGGAGAGTAATCCTTAAATACTTTTTATTGCAATTTTGCAAGGGTCCTTATTCTAGAATCAGCCAGAGTAATCATTTGTTAATGCTACGACGTAGCTTTCTCTGTTCTTCAGTGGCATAAGTAAAATAGTAAAAGTATCATGTTAAATCCTGAAGTAAGACATTATTAAAAAAGGACAAAAGAAAAACAACTTTCCTTTCTTGTTTCTATCTTCACTTTCCTTTTTTCTTTAGAGAGGTGGAAGAAAACTTGCAGAAAACTGAATTCATCGGGAGGAACGGAAAACTTTTCTGGTAGTTACCCATAAGATGATGGCTATGGATGTTGTTGTTATATGCAAAATTAAACGGGGCACCTTATTTCTTCTTGTGCAGAGCTGTTCATATTTGAGTAATATTTCTGGTGTAGTTATAGGAAAACTTGCAGCTATCACGAGATAATTTTTATTATATTATTATTGTAATGTGTTGTATGAACGCGTAGCTGCATTACATTACATAACTTCTCTTTCTGAAGTAATCCACAAAAAGGCATTACTACCCTTTTTATGTTTCTCTGGAACTGTATTCATTTATATATAGAAAATTCTATCGCATTCAATACATCTCTAATCAGAGCACATCGTTAGCGTTTGAAGATCATTATATGACAAAATCATTTCAAAACTCAATCGCAGAAGTTATCGCGTATTGATGACGAAATAAATTAGATTTGGCGACATCTAAAAGCTCTTTCGATGTCGGGGTATAACGTCAAGTATTTTCACATGCAAATATTTGTAACAAATGTAGTCAAAACGTCACCGTGACTTAGTTTTACCGACCCTTTCTGGTACAGATACGTTCGTGGAGATAAAAAGAGATAGAATGTTACCGAAAGTTTTATAAACGGTAACATACGTAATGATGCTGCAATCTTCAGCACCTGTTTGAGGATTATTACCATTTAATGAAGAGCAAGATGAAAAGC
>NC_089761.1:6586291-6601291 GCF_040412425.1 Macrobrachium rosenbergii
AGGCCTAGAATGTGAATGTGGTGGATTAGGTTCGGTTGACGGTGGCACAGCTGTCACAAAGGCTGTGTCCCTATCCGAAGAAGTGGCGCTGGATGTGCTGGCGGAAGCAGTCAGGCAACAGAGTGGTGTTGGGGTGGGACATCCCCAGAGGATGTCTCGACCAAGCAGGAACTCCACTCTGTGCCTAATTCGCTTGACAATGCCAAGACAATGCACATTGTTGCTCCAAGGGATGATCACCCTGAGCTCAACTGTGGGGACAGAAAGGAACAGTTCGTCCACCCAGGTCACGGTCCACTTGGTGTGCTGCTCTACCTTGGCACTGGCTGGCACTTGGGTCCGATCGATCAGACTAATGTCTGAGCCAGTGTCGGCAGTAGTTGGCAGGGGCACTGGGGATCTGGAACCATCCGGAGAAGCCACTGAGATGGACTGTGTCCAGACCCTCTCAGGGTGAGTTCTCTCTGGCAGCTCAGCTATGGAGGCGGTGGCACTAATCATGTTCACGTGCCTGGGAGTGACCACATGTTTTGGGCATGCAGGATACCCAGCAGAAGAGTGTCCTGAAGCTCCACAGTCTCGGCAGGAGCCCTGGTGATATGTTGATTTCCCGGCAGTGACAGTGTGCTGGGAAGACGGTGTTGAATTAGGCAGAGAGGAGGACCGACGGTTGCTGGTAGGCTGCCAAGGGTTGTTGCCCTGCTGATTGCTATCTTTATAGGTGCACTCTGCTTCAGCATGGCCATACCTTTTACAGATGGGGCAAGGAGGTTTGTTAAGTGGGTCGTTCCGTGAGTGACTGAGGCCCGATGGGTGTCCGGGTGGAACTATTTTGCGCTGCAAGGTGCAATGGGAAGGATTGTATGTCTCCCAGGCATCAGCTAAGTGGCAGGCTTCCTTGAGGGTGGCTGGCTGCTTATCATTAAGATACACAGCCAATGGCCCGGGCACACACTGGAAGAGGTCCTCCAGCATGGTCCGGTTGAACAAATCCTCAAACGTGTCGCACCGCATAGACTCTAACCAGCAGGTCCAGCTTGGGTCTTGTGACAGGCCCATTCTGTCCAGGACCAGCCGATGTTCTTAGCCATACCACTGAATCTTTGTCTTCACCTCTCAGGGGTGATTTCATACGCCTTAGCGATGGCCTCACGGATCGCAGCCACGTCCCCTTGTTGATCTCTTTCCAGGGCTCGGTGAGCAGCCTTAGCCTTCGCGTCTAGGTGCCTGGTAAGCAGTAAGGCCCTCTCAGCCAGGCTGACGTCATAGGTCTCGAAGAGGAATTCGATCTCTTCGAGCCATTGTTCCGGCTCGTCTTCAGTCCATTTTCCGACAAGGTTATTGACTGTCGACAGAGAGGTATTTATGGCAGATGGAGTGGGGCTAGAGGCTTGTTGTGCTGTTAAAGCTTCTGCACTTTCCTTCTTGGCTCTCTCCAACTCAAGCTCCCTGTCTTTGAGGGTTAATTCGTGCTGTCTTCTTTTTTCTTCTCTTTCTTCTTCTTCTCTCCACTGCTCGGCTTCTTGCTGCCTTTGTTCTTCTTCATACTTTCTCTTCTCAGCAATCTGTTCCCTTACAAACTTTTGAAGGGCCTGGCCTGAAAGACCGTCCTCCTTCCCTATATTCCTAAAATATTGGTGCTCCTCGGTTGACATGTTGCTGATGGGGAAGGGGTGCTGAGTGAGTTACTTGGGTGTTCCCGGAGGAAAAGGTTTGTGACGATGAGGAAGTGTCCTTAGATTAGTGGCACTTCAATGAGTGGCACCTTTGAATGATGTGGCACTGTGGATGAGTGTGCCGTGCGAAGGTCACACTAGGTGAAAGCGTTCCTGAAGGAAGTCTGAGTCCTTATAGGCGGATACGCTAGTAAATGGAGTGCTCCTGAAGGCTCTATGGTTCTTATGGGCCGACGCACTGTTAATTGGCTTAAAAGAGGTTGCTTTGGTTGGGTGGCACTGTGGTGCCGGTGCGCTCCGTGGAGCAATGCACAATGTCAGTGCATGAATTGGCACTGAAGGTGAGGTACTCTGCCTGAGCAGAAGGTAAGTAGGGAGTAAAAGGGAAATGAGAGACTCCAGCAGAAGGGAAGAGAAAGGAAAGTGAAAGGAGAAAGATAAGTGCTTCAGTGATTGGGTGCTTAGCAGTGCCACAGATTAGGGGCACTGAGAGGAATGGAAACTGGATGTGACACGAGTGGGTAGCTAGTTATGAGAACTAGTGGGCGCTGCTTGACATGAGGACAGGTATGCTACGAGGGAGGCACACAATGTACAGTGTTTTTTAGCACTTGCAACAAGCAAGTCTTAGATAAGATATACCCCACTCCCACACTCCAGTTGGATGACACATCATGAGATGTAACATATATGCGCTTTATAGCATATGATAAATGGTTTGAGCTGAAGCACTTGGAAAGAGAAAAACTGTTAGGTGCGCTTATTCGTTAAACACAAGTGCTCAAAACCACGCACTGTGTATAGGATAAAAATTTTTTCTGGGTAATGAATTTGAAATTCCAGATTAAGTATTAATATAATTCTTTGCATCTGCCTTTTATAATTCATGAGTTGGCTCCCAAACTCGTAAGTAAATTATGTCGGTCCCGTATAAAAATGAATGAATACGAGAGGGAAGAGAAGGAAAAAAATCTCTCCCTCTCTCTCGGTGAGTGTTATGTAATGGCATGTATTTGTTATGAAATTTGTTAAAGTGGTTTTCTTCTAGTCTCAAGAGAAAATACAGTCTTTTGCAGAATTACGTTAAGTTAAGGTTTAAGTATTTATGGAATGGCTACTGTCTCGCATGCATCAAAAGCTATGGTATGGTACAAAGTTTCCTGGTTTCCGTTAAGCACACAAGGAGGAGGCTCGTTCCTTGAACGAACGATGTGGGACTACTATGCGCGTGAAAAGGACAGCTGATCGTTCGCTCTTGCTTTGGGGGCGACAGAGCACAAAGTGGAATTGGAGGAAAACTCTACTTTCTTGCTAAGTGCAGATTTTAAATGCGAAATGAATTATTTAACTTTGAATATCAGCACTGTCTTTACTTTACTTTGCTTTTATTTTAATATGCACTGGAAGGGTCGTTAGAGACTACTCTTGGAACTGTTTTTATTTCTCCAACACTGGGATATTCTGCTCATGCACTGTTTTGAACACACGTTTCTTGCTAGCTGTGTAAATGCCAGATATCTCTATATGGTTTCCTGTAAGCTAATGGTTATTTCAAAATTTATCACTAACTAAGAAATGTACATTTTCTTTGCCGTAACTATTCCGAAATAAACTCTTAGCTACTGGTTCTAGCTCACACATGCAAAATTCCCTAACTAACCACTTCCTAATTCCTTTATTCACTCATCCGGCAACTCAACACTTTGTCCTACACACTAGAAATTTTGCGAGGCGGAGACTTCGCGCCTACCTCTCTGTTTTCGCTAATATAAAAAGCCTATGCATTCTCCTGTGTTATGAACGATTATACGATAAGAGAATTACGTTTCTTTGAAGAAATATTAATATCACTTCTCTTATTCCCTTAACCCTTAAACGCCGACTGGACGTATCGTAAGTCGACTAAAATTGTCTGTCGGGTGACGAGTGGATGTACCGTACGTCGACTACAAAAAGTTTCAACCTTTGGTCAAATTTGACTCGACCGAAATGGTCGAAAAACACAATTGTAAGCAAAAACTCTTACATTCTAGTAATATTCAATCATTTACCTTCATTTTGTAACAAATTAGAAGTCTTTAGTTCAATATTTCGATTTATGGTGAATTTTTGAAATGAAATTTTTCCTTATGTCCGCGCAGTAACTCGTCCGAACATTTCAGAAATTCTTTCATTTTGTCGTAATTTTTGCACTGTTTTATATTAGCCGTTACAGAAAGTTTTATATATGAAAATATGCGCAATTTCATTTAAAATACAACAAAAACAACCTATGGTTGTAGCTTTTATGAGTTTGGAAATATTTTCATATAAATCACGATAAGTGGCCAAATTTCAACCTTCAATCAACTTTGACTCGACCGAAATGGTCGAAAAACGCAATTTTAAGCTAAAACTCTTACATTCTGGTAATATTCAATCATGTACCTTCATTTTGCAACAAATTGGAAGTCTCTGGCACAATATTTCGATTTATGGTAAATTTAAAAAAACCTTTCCCTTACGTCCGCACGCGGTAACTCGGCCGAACATCTCAGAAATTTTTTCGTCACTTTGTCGTATTGTTTGCACCGTTTTATATTAGTCGTTACATAAAGTTTTATATGTGAAAATGTGCGCAATTTCATGTAGAATACAAAAGAAAATAACTCATGGTTGTAGTTTTTATCAGTTTTGAAATATTTTCATATAAATCACGATAAGTGCCGAAATTTCAACCTTCGATCAACTTTAACTCGACCAAAATGGTCGAAAAACGCAATTGTAAGCTAAAAATCTTACATTCTAGTAATATTCAATCAGTTCCCTTCATTCTGAAACAAACTGGAAGTCTCTAGCACAATATTTCGATTTATGGCCAATTTAAAAAAAAAAAAACTTATTCCTTACGCCCGCGCATGGTAACTCGGCCGAACATCTCAGAAATCCTTCCGTCACTTTGTCATAATGTTTGCACTGTTTTATATTAGTCGTTACATAAAGTTTTATATATGAAAATGTGTGCAATTTCATGTAGAATACAACAAAAATAACTCATGGTTGTAGATTTTATCAGTTTTGAAATATTTTCATATAAATCACGATAAGTGCCAAAATTTCAACCTTTGGTCAACTTTAACGCGACCGAAATGGTCGAAAAACGCAATTGTAAGCTAAAAATCTTACATTCTAGTAATATTCAATCATTTCCCTTCATTTTGCAACGAATTTGAAGTCTCTAGCACAATATTTCGATTTATGGTGAATTTTTGAAAAAAAACTTTTTCCTTATGTCTGCGCTGTAACTCGGCTGAACATCTCAGAAATTCTTTTGTCACTTTGTCGTAATGTTTGCACCGTTTTATATTAGCCGTTACATAAAGTATTTTATATGAAAATGTGTGCAATTTCGTGTAGAATACAACAGAAAATAACTCATGGTTGTAGCTTTTATCAGTTTTGAAATATTTTCATATAAATCACGATAAATAGAAAAAATTCTACCTTCAGTCAACTTTAACTCGACCGAAATGGTCGAAGACTGCAATTGTAAGCTAAAACACTTACAGTCCAGTAATATTCAATCAATTACCTTTATTTTGCAACAAACGAGAAGTCTCTAGCACAATATTTCGATTTATGGTGAATTTCTGAAAAAAAAAAAAATTTTTTTTTACGTCTGCGCGTTATGAATTCATGCATCATTTTGTGATAATATTTTCTCTGTGTTGCTTTGATCGTTTTACAATTTGTTACATAACAAAATCATCGCAATTTAGTGTATAATACAAAAAAAAAAAAAAACAACTCGTTAGCTTTAACCCTTTTGCTCACAGCGCAATATGTATACAATTATATATGAAATTTTTTTATGCTGTCATATATTTCAATATTTGTATATGATAATGATATTTTTTTTCATTTCTGATGGTTGCATACTAAACTTCAGGCAGTGACTCTTAATCTTAAAAACTAAGCGTGCTGTGATTTTTTAAAAAAATGTTTTTTCCGCTTCGGCGCTAACTCCCAAACGCCGCCGGCATACAACAGACACTTTTGTAAATGGAGGCTCAGCGTTTAAGGGTTAATATTAGGAACATGCACACACTTTTTACCAAAGTTCTCGGCTCCGATCGCTCCCTGTGCCATTTGAATAATGAAATGATTACCATAAATTTAAATTAATTGATTATATATATTCCTGGTTTCTCTAGTCTAGCTTAATAGCGAGGCTAATTAACACTAATAGACTAGTCCTGGCAATTGGTCGTCACTGTCATAAACTGGACATCTTGGTTGGGGAGAAAGTGAAACAAGGTTTATATTGATGCCGCCACGAAACCAAGAAAGCCCTCAGATTTTCCCTGGATTACAAGTGAATGAGAAAGGTCGCCATTTGGAATTAGAATTCTTTTACAAATTTACTGGGGTTTATTTACAGAGACTTTAGCAATGAAACAAGGAGACAAACAGTACGACATGATAACTGATGGGCAGACTCATTAATAAGACACATGGAACAATAATGCAATGATTGGCAACAAGCAAGCTGATTAATAAGGGGGCCAATGTGCAATACAATCAGTCAAATGATAATAATAACAGTTAGTCATGCCCCGATCACACAGAATAGTCTCAGATGATGCAAATGATGGAACTCCATGATGGGAGAATAATTCATATAAACATTTTTGGGCCACAACAGACTTGATATCGACTGTGACCAGGAATATTCAGGATTGAGGGTTAGCAGGCTTAATAATGGGGGCACGGAGTGCAATGGGCCAGCTTGTCTCCTCTTGTCTGATAATTGTGGCACCAACAGTCATCTCGGCTGTCCGTCGATGGTAGCTCAACCAGCGTAAACGGAGAATGGGGCAATAGATCCGCCCAGTTCTGAGATGAGAAAGCTTCTGTCTTTCCAAAGCCAGCTGCGTCTTGTGGGGCCTCAGCGTTAGTCCGACATCCCTGCAAATATGTCAAGAGAACCAGTAAAGAGGGCAGAGGAAAAGCATACTTAGAATTAGGTGCTTTAAGATTAAAATCCTACCTGGCCCCTAGCTTTAATAGGCCTATTTGACCTCCCCCATACCTAAATGCTTCCCCATCGCGTGATGGGGGTGAAAAAGGGAGTGCCTATTGTATACAGTGATATTTAATGTGGATAATTAAGGCACTTATCAGAGTAAATCAAAGAAATTTAAAGGAAAACATAGCTAAATTTAGTAAGTACCCATATACTACTACTATTACTACTACTGCTACCAACATCTGAGTCTTCATTCATAAAGTATATGGGCGGGGTGTCTTGTAAAGTACGTCACACTACAGTATCAACGAGTGGGAGGGCTTTCAGTAATGACGTTTTACTAGCTGCTATCTACGAGCCTGCTAGATTTAGCTAAGTTTCCCTTTAAATTTCTTTGATTTACTCTGATAAGTGCCTTAATTATCAACATCAGACATCACTGCTTCTTTTTCCCAATTAGGCTGTGGCTTCAAATAGCTATTTCCAAAATACGATTCATATCTGATGCTTTGGTAAGATTTTATCGAAGAAAATCAATTAGACACGACCCTGAAATGCACTTTTTTTTTAATAGTTGTTGATCAGCATATAAAAATAGCTCAGTTAACAAACATGAACAGCAATATTAATGATAATTAAATATATAGAAAAATCATCAATATAAGAACTGACACGTAATAATAAAATCACTAGTCTAAAAAAAATTAAATCCTTCAACTCTCTATTTTATCATTGTCTAATTTGTACATACATATGTTGGTTTTACCTTACCACAGGAATTTTTGTGAATTATCTAAGGTGCTTAGATATTTCGATGTCAAAGTAGTTTTCAAAAGTTCATCTACGTGCTGCCTCTATACCATTGCATGTAAAAATTTTGATAAAAAAAAATATATTGACCAAACTAGAAGAGAATCATCTACTAGATTAAATCAACATAAATTATTTGTTAGAACAAGAAAAGCCTTTAAGGTCTATTTTATCATCTTAGTCATTTTCACCATGCTAAAGATTAGGCAAAGGCAGAAAAAATTTTATTTTGAACTAATTATATAATTTGGAATATAATTGAACCTGCTTTATAAAGATATGTTCCAGGAAACTTTTGAATTTGAGCCCTTGTAAGTGCAAATTAGGCAATCTTATAATAAACTATTTATTTTTTACTTTACTTTCGTGAGAGCTTTCTTGCTTACTTAATATATACTTTGTCTCAATTTGTGCCCCGAAGATGTGTAGTTAAAGTAGGCTACTTGTCACTGTCGTTTCTTTTTATATATATTTCCTATATATATATATATATATATATATATATATATATATATATATATATATATATATATATATATATATATATATATATATATATATATATATATATATATATATATATATATATATATATATATATATATATATATATATATATATATATATATATATATATATATATATATATATATATATATATGAATGAATTTTATCACATCACCGTGGTTCATATACAAGCATTAAGCTACACACGTCCTTTAATATCCAATTCGTTCTACCTCGAAAATAATATATTTTCATATATGTTACCCGAAGGGGAATTTTTTTTTTTTTTTTTTTATAATAGGTTCGTCATCTCATGGACTCGAACCACGGAAGACAAGAACTCAGGACTACAGGGACGTGCATTAAACCACACGGCCATCAAGTGAGGTATAAGTTGATACCGATTCCCACCTACAAAACACTGTCGAACTCAGGTATTTGTAATGAGAATCGATATCAACCCAACCTACCTCTGTCGTGTTACCGAAGGTGGAGGAAGAACAGGTGGAATCAAGCACAGCTCGAGACGAGTCAGTGACGTCAAACAGAACCCAGAACCACTCACGGTTAAATACTACTGCAATGCATTTCTAGCCATAGGGTACTATTGCATTGTTTTATAGTTCACTTAGTTCATTATTAAGTAGCTATAATATGATAAAATGATATTTCCCATTACAGAAGAAAATATATCGTCATATAGCCTAATCAGTAGTAAAATATCACATATAAATGCTAAGGTACCGAATAAACTCAGCAGCGGTGTGAAATAATTTTTTTCTCCTGCTTCAGAAAATTAGGCAAAGGTATTCCTGGATAATAATGCCTATAATAAATATTCATTGTGTCAATAAAGACTAGTTTTGAGTCTTGGAATTGAAAATCATTACTATAGTATATAACTTGCAGCAATTGTTTAGCCTCATTTCTTGTGTTAGGAACTAGCCTAATAGGCCTAATTATACAGTACTTAACAGTTGAACTTTAAAGGTAGCTATAGGGTTTAATTCTCTTACATTTCCTTACCCACAAAATGAAGGAAAATAATTAGTGCAAAATAATTACTATGATCATGATTTAATGTGTGTAAGTAATCTTGAGGTCAAGAAATTTAAATTCCAAAATCTTAAGACTACCAAGGCCCTACATGCATTAGATTATTAGTTAGTATTTTGCACAAATTGTTTGGTCTCATTTCATGAAGCTGGAAGTTAAATAGGACTTTTTTCTCACATTTTTAGCTTTTTAAACAACAGCTAACAGCGAATTGCAAAAATGTTTTTTTTATAAGTATTTTTAGTTTGACTTGATTAATTACAGCTATATTACCATAAAAGTAATCATCTTATTCAGGTAGGTCCTACGTGTCGTAAACATTATCAATTGATAACCTATCTTTATAAGAGCTATAATATTAAAGTTGAATTGTCAAATCGACACTAGAAATGAGATAAAATATCAGAGTAGCAAGGTCAAACTTAACTAAGGAAATATAATTTTATCTTTTTGTCATTTATTATTTAACGATCTTTTTAATCTTGTTCACAACTTTACCATAGAATTAAGATTTTTTAGAATTCAGAATTTTTGCCCTGAATGAATTCTACATTTTACAAAAAAGCATTATCTCATCAGGGATATGAATTGATACCCCCTTAAATATATTGATTAATTTATCAACACAAGCAACTCTAGCTTTCAGTTCTGTACCATTTCCTTAAGACCTAAAAATTGAGAAGAACGTCGATATAAAATCTTCCTCCTTACTTGAGAAATCCAGTCGCTGCTTATTCCCTCTGTGTCTGCGAAACCTAAAGATGCATGCTTATTCCTGAACTTATATGCTATATAGCCTTCTAGGTATTTCAATGCTTCTGTCTCTATCAAATCTTCAGAATCTACTTTCAAGTCTACAAAATCATCTTCCTCTAATTCATCAGTTATATTTGGAACTTTTTTTCAAAAGATGAAGGCATACGCATAATTCAGTGTCTAAATCAACATGACGTGAATGACTTTCATCAGGATTTTTCAACTCTTTTTTTTTTTGCTTCGCAATCAATAAAGTCACAGATACAACGATTGGTTTCAGCATTTGATTATACATTTTGGCCATGATTAGTTAAGGTGTTGTCTCTACCTAACAAAAATAGCCTTAGTCTATACTTAAATTCCACTGGGGAGGGATGGTCATGATAATGACCTACTTGACGAATGTAAGCAAAAAAATGTTCTACGGTGTCCTGGCATAATCGCCTACTCATCAAATATTCAATACCAAAATCCTGATGCAACATATATAACCCTTTAATTGATTTGCATGACATAATGATGCCTTTCTGGAATGGATATACTTTGCCATTGATCCTCAAGTTACTTGCAAAATCAGTCATTCTGTCAAGAATCTCAATTTGCTGTTGATTACCTGAGAATGCATCTCTGCTTTTCTTTATTGAATCATACCTCATACATGAATTTATAAGATCGAACCATTGATCTATTAATCTAATTATATTAAAAGTCTCTACAATAAGGGCTTTTCATTGCACCTTTACTGTGACAAAACTCGATTGCATTTGTTACCGTTGAAGAAAGAAGCTGAATAGTTAATTTAACATTCTGTCTCTTGAAACCTTTTACTGTCAAATGATTCAGATTTATTTTATGAGTTAACTAGAGGTCATTTACAGACAAAGCTATGAGCTCTGAAATGGGTTGAGAAGTAATCATTTTACCTGAAACCTGAAAACTATTATCAATGAGATTATTTCTTATTAATTTGATAAGGTGTTGGGGATCTGCAAAAGCAAACACATTCCTAGATATATTTGCAGGGTTCACAAGTGTATAAAATAAGATATAATATATATCTTAAGTTCTTATATATATAATTGTTTTTCTTGTTTAAAAAGATCTCTTAACCCTTGTTTAGTTATTTAAGTATTCGTTATTGGTAATGTTAGATGTGTGTCAACAAATTAGAGATTTAACTTCCCCGCTATGTCGTTTAACGACTATTAAACCATTCAAGCAGTAAATAAACAGAAAGTTTATTTATTTACATTCGGCAGTTGTTTCCCAACAACCATCAACTCTTCACTTTCCTCACCACGACTTGTGATTAACTCTGGGAAATATCAAGAGACTTTTACAGGAAAGCTTTTTATGGATCAACGGGGAACTCTTCAAGCACTTTAAGACGTCTGGTTATTTTGAGGTTGGTCATTTTTGTTGGCACACATCAATTGAGCTATTGAAGTAATTTTTCTTGACGTCCACGTCACTAGTCCCATAAATTAAATAACTTATATTTTTACTGCCATTATTGAATTTAAGAGATCTTTTATCCTGTTTTAATAGTTCAGTAACTAATTTCAAGAGGCATATTCTTCCTATTGAAAGATTGGTTTACCTGAAATTTAGGTTCTAGGAGTTATGTGGCTTAAATTTATATTTGTAGGAATCTATATTATGGATCTGTTATATTTATGGTAGTTATTTTTTGTATAGGTTGTGAGAGATTCAAGGCTAAGGGACATGGTGTTCAGTGCCATATCATCTGGGTGGCATCAATAATGTTTTAATAGTAACGTTATTAAGATACTATTTGTGATTAAAATAATAAATGTTTAAATTTTTCTCTGTTCATTGACTCCTGGAGGTTTAATTTATATATTACTCCTGTTTTGAATAGCAAGGTAATTTTGATCAATAGAAATTTGCAAGGCTTTATGCAGACCTAAGCTGGTGCTTCCCATGTCTGATGTTATGCATCTACAAGATAACCTGCTCTCTCAACCTGATTAATCAATGAAAATAGTATATCTTTTATCATGCGTTGATCAAATGAATAATAAATGGGTTGCTTCCATTTCCCAAATAGGCCCGTAGCATAGCAACTTGAGCTTGGATATGAGGCTCATATATACTATCACTACCTCTATCATAACACCATTTTTCCTCGACCTTCATTTCATCAAAACATATCATGGAAATTTTTCGATTAACAGACTTGCTTTTACCTTTAACTCCCATGAATTGAATTACAGACCCAAGTATTCCAGGTTCACAGTTCAATTGCCTCGCCCATCTATTTAATGTTTTGTTGTTAGGAGATGGTAATTTACAAGAAATTCTCAGGTACCGATAAGGCCCTTAGTGACAAAGCTAAAGAAATGTCAGAATCTGACCATTTTCTGATTGGTTTTCCTGAAAAAAAAAAATTGAAATTGGTCCTCTGAAAAAAGTTATTTCAATAAACATTTAACTTTGTTAAGTTTTGCATTAACTGATGTAATAGCACTTATAAGACTTTGCTTATCATTCTGAAGATCTAAACATTTTGATGCAATTTTTGCCTTGTTAGCCTTCAGAAACGGATTTTCATTCCGTAGACTATCTATTTCATTTCTCAAAGCTTCCATTGTCTTTTTTATTCTATGTCAGGCTTTACTTTTTCTTATGTTTTATTTCCTTGACTTTTTACATTGCTGTTTTCATTTAGCATTGCCCTCAGTAGCAGTTCTTTTCATTTGACGTTTCACTGCTCGAGCTTCTCGTTCTTCTTCCATCTTGCGTTGGTCCGGATCTACTGTTAATGAAATATGACCAGGATAAAAAAATATATTACTTGAGTAAGAATAAGAAGAGAGAGAGAGAGAGAGAGAGAATTCTGTCGTGAGTCTTACTTAACCTAATAAAGACCTAGGCCTATATCGATATATAATTTTATATATGCCTACTGAAAATCATAAAGGGTTTTGGCCATAATATTAGGTATGGTTACTATAGTTAATTCACTTTAGCTAGATATATCTGCCTGAAGGGCTCCCCTAAAAGGACTCCTATAATTGTCTTAAAAAAAAAAAAAAAACGCTTTTTTAGCATCCAAGTTCAGTGAGGCCTTTTAAGCGAGCTCTTCAGGACAAAAATACAGAGAGAGAGAGAGAGAGAGAGAGAGAGAGAGAGAGAGAGAGAGAGAGAGAGAGAGAGAATCATGTCATAATTTTCTTTGTCCCATAAAAAAAGTTACGCTAGACCTACAGTATACGCCTATATGCCGTAAGCTTAGGTGTTTTAGTTTATAGCAATGAGCCTAATAGCAACAAAGAGTTAACAAACAATATAAGAGCGTTGATAATAGGCTTCAGCAAAATCACTTTCATGAAAATTATATCAATCACCAAGCAAAAGTGTTGCATAGATATAGGCTTATAAAATAAAATGATTATACAAAAAGAAGGCATACAAAGATCTGAATTGTAAGCTTTATAAACATGCCTTATAAGGAGATTAATGAAAATTTTTGTGTTCAAAGTCAGCTGATAATAAACCAAATCTGAGAAATATTGAACTGGGTCTCTCTCTCTCTCTCTCTCTCTCTCTCTCTCTCTCTCTCTCTCCCTGTCTTAGATAATTTCAAATACAAAATAGGCTAAGCCAACTAAAATACTCTTCTATTGATATAGCAAATAAACAATATTTACCTGGAGT
Organism: Macrobrachium rosenbergii; assembly: GCF_040412425.1. Lineage (NCBI taxonomy): Eukaryota > Metazoa > Arthropoda > Malacostraca > Decapoda > Palaemonidae > Macrobrachium > Macrobrachium rosenbergii. The sequence continues at coordinate 6,599,786 of NC_089761.1, forward strand.
TATATCCTTAGTATGCATGTGTTGAGTAGGCACAGCAGTATCTTTCAATTTGCGTGCATTTTTACGATGATAATCTAAAAGTATATGTCTAAGGCTTTCTCCAAAATCACCACGGACAAAATGTATGGAGCATATTCTTGCATTCTTCACGTTGAAATCATCTTTCCATTTGCACAGATTAACCCAAGTTTTGCAAAGAGATGGATCCTTTGGAAATCTGTAAAATGAAATGCCTTTTTCTTGGCGATGGCGATCATGATTATTGCAACCAGACACAGCACATACCACCATCTTTGTTGTCTCTTATCAGCTGAATGAAATGTTAAAAGATCGACGAATTCCCTCCAAAACAGTATGAGTCAATGAACCTCTTGCCACTTGCTCAGCTGGGTTCCAAGTGATGTCATTGTGCGGGAAAACACAAAACTCGTTCTCTCTTCCACCATATGGTGCGTTTGTCTCACGCAGCCATAATATTATGAATGAATTTTATCACATCACCGTGATTTATATACAAGTATTGAGCTACAAACGTCCTTTAATATCCAATTCGCTCTACCTCTGAAATAAAATATTTTCATGTGTGTGTGTGTGTGTGTGTCCATCAACGAACATGCGATACTTTTAGTGAAAGAGAGTCATCACCACGCATGGATTTCAGCAAAGGATAAGTGTCACACATCTGAATATAGAATTAGGTTCCAGAGCATGGCTCTTACTTAATAACTGCGTTGCATGTCATACGCGCTCTTAATTAAATCCACATATCATGCGGGGAATAACCGGCCGCATTTCATCAGTTCACATCAGCGACCAATTTAGCAAGATTCAGTTGTGCTTTAAGCCTGATAAAAAAAGGGGAAAAAAAACGAAGTTCATTTCATATGTTCTGCATAATCAAGAGTTAGGCAGAAATAACGCCGTACAACGGGACCACACGAAAAAAAGTCCATGAATACGTAAGAGTAGATGAATTTGGCGTAAGTTCAAATGTATGAACACTTCAAGTGCCAGAAAAGTTAAACTATTCAGACAAACATGCATTCATATATACATACATGCCATCTTACATACATGGATACTCTTGTCTGCATACCTAAGATCTTGGACCTATGTATAAGATCATATGTCAGTGCTTTCTTAAATAATATAGATAGTTAATTTGATAAATATCAGGTGACATGACTCCTTTAATCTACACCTCATCTCAAGAGTTTAATGCCCATTAACTTCTCCTTAGGGGAAACACTTGACATGGGTGCAAGTTTTAGCTGAGTTATGGAATGCTAATAATTTTTTAGAACGATAAAGTATATCAGTTGATTACCATTAAGTAATTGAAAAATCTCTGAAGATGTTTGTTTAGAATTCTCTGTACCAACTGAAATACGTTAGTCAATCGTTGTTTGTGTTCAGTGTGTGTCTTTTGAAGTCTTTATCTTTTATTGGAACTTGTTTTATTTTCATTAAAAAATATAACTTCACTTTTTCATTACAGAATTTGTA
>NC_089761.1:6606291-6621291 GCF_040412425.1 Macrobrachium rosenbergii
AATTGTAAATTTAGAATTTATAGGAAAACGACAAATAATTTGACCTATGTACACTATTATTCAGGGTATCATATAAAAATAAAAATTTAAGTTTTTTCATCAGTGTTTCTTCGAGCTTTGCGAACAGTCAGTCCAGAGTTTTTAGATCAAGAATTCAAAAAAATCAGGAAAGTAGGAAGAGATTTATGCTATCCGACCCACATTATGGTTATTTGTTGCAATAAAGCTATAAAGACTTTCTATGAAAAATTGAAAAAAAAAAAGAAGTATCCTCAAAAACCCTCTGTTTACCACATTTTATTGGATTTGAAGTTGTAAAAACTTTTTAAAAATTGTTGAATACAAATATTCACTAAGAACAAGTCAGAATAATAATGCTCTATTTTTACGTTTAAATGAAAAGTCCCAAAGAATAAATTGGACGCAAAGCAATGTAATATTGCAATGTAATGAAACTATTTCCAGGAACTTGTTGGAACCTGTTATAATTCAGTTGACCTGACAGAAGAACCTAAATATAAGCCAAGAATTATTTCCTTTGACCGTGTGATAAAACATATGTTCCAGAAGGATTTGGAAGACAAAATAAAGAGGATTACCAATATGTAGGTTTCGATGTTAATCCCTCCCTTTTGTATTCCGTTAGGACTTATACCTACCATGTATATACAGTACGTCCTTGTCTCTGCATGCCATTAGTTGCTGTGACCATGTCTTGGTAATAAGACGAAAGTACTTAGAATCTCATTGTTTCACTTTTTCTACGTGGCTATAACTTTGTTCTTAAATATACTCATCATGTTTTTACCTTGTTCTTAAATATATATATATATATATATATATATATATATATATATATATATATATATATATATATATATATATATATATATATATATATATATATATATATATATATATATATATATATATATATATATATATATATATATATATATATATATATATATATATATATATATATATATATATATATATATGTGTGTGTGTGTGTGTGTGTGTGTGTGTGTGTGTATGTGTGTATATGTATATATACATTGCGTCTCTTAACTTTTTTATTTCTTCACACTCTTTGGATAAGCTCTTTCTTATGTGTGTGTGTGTGTGTGTGTGTGTGTGAGTATCACTTCCGCTGGTTTTGGACAACTGATATGCTTCGGATTCCTGACCATTTTACTAAGAAATAACAATCCTATTAATTTTATTATATTGCCTTGGGTAAATGGATATTTTTCAGAACTGTAAGAAACATTGTTGTTTCCCAAACTCACTTGTAATCAATATTTTTCAAAATGTTCAATTAGGAATGAAAGAATAATCAACCATTGCCAAATTTTATACGATGAGAGCCTTGACCGAACAGTTGGCGTACAGTGATGGGGGATACTCTCGGGATCTTCTTCACCAGAAGGCGGGGACACCCAAACTCATGTAGCTAATTTTGTTATTTAAAATGTATAAGTAATCCATTTAGATGTCATTGCCATTAGGATAATAGATGTCAATCGCTCTTATAGGGGCTCCAGTACACAGTTACCTGTCAGTGTCTGTCTTTTACTAGTCATATTGCATCATATCAAAGTGAAAATCGCATATCTATCACCATAAATTGTTTCTAGAGAGATTGCATCGAAGAAATTTGTAACAAATAAATCGATAAAATGAATGGCTCTTGTAGCAAGATTTTGGCTCTTTTTCTCCTCATTATTTCAAAATTCATTTATTTCATATGCCAAGTTCCCGTATTCACACTATGTATCAACAGTTGCATTACATGAATTTTCTCTTCCGTGTTAACCTGAGATTAATTAAATTCATCAAGCTCCTTTTATATGGTTGATATGGTGGTTAGTAACATTCTACACTGCATTGTTACTGTATGTGACGTTAAAAACAAGGGAGATTCATAATTTAGTCTGGAATGGCGGTTCACTTATAAAAAAACCAACATTTATATTCACTCACGCGTTTGACAGTTTTACTAGACTGACCCTCAAGAATGTCAGTGATGTAACCAAATGGCACAATTTACAGGGATTATACAAAATTTCAGCTATCTAAGTTAATTTTGCAAATCAGCCACAGACTTTTACGCCATCAAAATATACAAAGTAGGTGATTTGGCAAATCAGTAATAACATACTATAACGCCAGTGTGAATTTGCAAAATTTTTTGGAAGAGACAGGATCTTATAAAGGGTAATTGATTTAAAATAGTCATGGTGGCACCAGATTTTACAAAATGGCTCCCATGATGGTGAAATGTGGAATTAAGTTTGTTCATATGTTTGTTACTTGCAGTATTTTACCTTTGAAATGTGATGATGGCTTCAAATTAAATATGAATGGAGCTCTTTTTTTCTAATCTGTAAAAGTTGCCCTGTTTATCTTAAACAGGGCAACTTTTGTATTTTTTCCAGGATAATATGACGATTGGAATACTATGACGAATGAGGTATGACATAAATAAAATTCCTTTTGCCTGCATATTGAAAGTGTCCCATAAGGAAAATACAACCAGAGGTATGCCATTTGTGGAGTCAGATTAGGCATAAATATCTCCCTTGATAGCCAAATAACAAAGATATATTTTTCCTTCTTACGTATAAGCATAGGTGTTAATGTTAAGCAAGTAGAGGAAACACAAAAGTTCCAGTATCGGTAATTTGACCGACAGATTGTCATGGCGACTGCAGATCTCACAAAAGAACCTCCCGTTGTTCTTAAAAAAATAGAATTATTTCTCCCATTTCTTCTAAGATCTCCTAAATATGTAAAATAAAATATTTTTCCAACACCTTTTTGTTATGACAGAAGATCAGAGAGAATTTAGAATTTTCGTAAACAGAACCATACCAAAATGCACGTACATACATACACAAAATAAATACGTATAAGATCAAAATATTGCTATTAAGTTATGCTGAGTAAATTATTGGAATTCATATTTAATGTAGAAGAAAATATTTTCCAACACCCTTTCCATCGCACCTGGTAATGCTAACAAAGACAGATTTTAGCAAATACGTCAGATTTGAAATTTAGAATTTTTCCAGTTTTTAGGTTTATCTTACACTACACAATCCTAAACAGTTTTAGTTACATTTCAGACAAATAGTCGAACCAGCGACCTGAAACCTACTTTATCTTTGAATAAGCACATCTACAACATACCAAAATGCAGGCTGGTACATACATACACAAATAAATAAGTAACCATCTGATTTATCATCAATCAGTCAATCAACACGCAAAACACACACACACACACACACACACACACACACGGTGGACTTATATCAATATATATATATATATATTTATATATAAAGGATATATATATATATATATATATATATATTGTACACAAACGACACACACACACAAAAACAAACACACACATTCACACAGTGTGTCATATATATATATATATATATGAAAATATATTATATATATATATATATATGAATCACGGTGATATATATATATATATGGCAGAGGTGGTGGATATCCAAACGCAAAACACCTGATATGAGATGATGGGAGATGTTATTCATATACCTCTTGTATAGTCCTGATACGGTATATATATATATGAAAATATATATTTATGATTATATATATATGAATATGATATAAATATATATATATATATATATATATATATATATATATATATATATATATATATATATATATATATATATATATATATATATATATATATATATATATATATATATATTATTATACTGGTCACTTTCTTTTCAGTTATTTATGTAATCGTAATAACAATAATATCCTTTTAATTTCTCAGTTTCTTCTCGCTTTTTAATACGCTTGTCACTACAAATCCTAGGATCCAAATGAGGAACCAAATGAAGAAATTCTCACGTCCGTCGTAGGATTTGGACCTGCATTCTGTTAATCTGAATACCAGGAAGGACAGTTCTGGTGCTCATAATACTGATACATTTCATTTGCAAAGCTTAACATTTCAAGAAAAGCTGTGTCCTATTTTATAACCTGTAAATGTGAAAATAATTTATATGGAAAATAAGGTATTTGAAAAAATATATATTAAGAGTATACTATGAATACTTATAATAATATACATAAAAAAATTCTAAAAACAAGGTGTGTGCTGTTCATGAGTTGTCGATGTACTAAGGGCATTCATATGACAGATCTTGTCTGGTAGTGATTCGTGGATGATCAAATGATTGCTATTTGAAGTCTAGGCGTTAATATTAGTAATCCATATCCTATTTGTATTTTTGCGTGATCTCAGGTGTCGATAATTTCATATCTGCGCTATAATCGCGGCCACAGTAAGACACCCTTCAACAACCACAGAGTGGAGCCCACGTACTTCTAGGGCAGTTAAGGACACTAGAGGCCAAGAGAGAAATGAATCTGGCAGTTATTGTCTGTTAGATGGTCATTACCCAAGGCAATTCTTTTATAAATTAGTGAATAACCAGAGAGAAATTGGTTCACACGCTTTATATTTTTTGTGATTCTGATGAATGGATGTATTTATGGGGTTATACAATTTGCATAAATGTAACCCCGAAGCATGTATCGATGGGCTCCGATCCGACAAAAATAGCTGTCTGGGCAGTTGAAAAAAAAGTAATAATTTTTATCCAGTTACGTATAGGATAGCAATCCATATTAAGCATGTATTGAAATTAAAAACATTTGATAATGGAGCCAATAGTAAATTCATGACAAATAAAAAAAAATGTTTTCAAGTCACCTTTTGAAATTTCTATCATTCGTAGCTCAAAACAGGGATAGAAAATTAAATTGATATCACAGATGTTTTTTGCACTTGCAATAATCATAATTTATTTAGTTTTAAATACACAAGTCTCATATGCGCTATGTATTGACATACGTGTATGTCAATATATTATGAAAGAAGGCTTCGTTATGCATCTTTTATAATATCTTTCAGAATGCACATCCGATATGAGAGAGAGAGAGAGAGAGAGAGAGAGAGAGAGAGAGAGAGAGTAGTTTCGGTGAGAAATAGGAACTTCAGAGTTGAAAACTTTAGTTATTGTACATTGTAGAAATCGCGAGAGCAAGATAGATTTCATTCAAGGAGAAAAGCAAGTTTCAGAACGTTTATTCATAATCAAAACTTAAAAGAGAGAGAGAGAGAGAGAGAGAGAGAGAGAGAGAGAGAGAGAGAGAGAGAGAGAGAGAGAGAGTAATTTCGGTGAAAATTAGAACTTTAGTTGGAAAACTTCTGTTATTGAACATTTTAGAGACCACGAGAGAGAGAGAGAGTACGAAAGATTTCATTCAAGGAGAGAAGGAAGAAAAGTTTCAAAACACTTATTCATGTTTATAACTGAGAGAGAGAGAGAGAGAGAGAGAGAGAGAGAGAGAGAGAGAGAGAGAGAGAGAGAGAGAGAGAGAGAGAGAGAGAGGTTGGGGATGAGGGATGGTATGCGGAAAATATTCTCTTTCAAGTTCAAGCAACTGGAAGGCTACTAAGCGTCAAAGGGGATGTCAGCCAAGGGGAAAAGTACGCAAAACGCACCTTTGATCATAACGATCAGGAGTATCGAAAAAATCCCAACTTCCTTCCATTATGATGCAGGTAATAGTGAGCAATGGCAAGACTCTTATGCAGGGTAATGTATGCACAGCATGACTTTTTACTGTATATTGTATTGATACGATATCTGTAGAAAAGAGAGGGAAAAGATGAAGTGGGAGTGGGTTCACTGATTAGAGAAAAAAAGAATGCGAAAAACACCCCAAACTGGATAGCATACTTTCAAACACAAAACACGTATTAAAGGATACTTGAATAACAGAATATAGAACATCTATTATATTCTCAGATTCGGGCGTTTTCAGAATATATTGTTCTATTGCTAGGATTTTCATACAGTTACTTGTGTTATACGTCCATAAGTCCTAAACAAAATGTTTAGTCTATGCCACTCTATCTAACAGGCTATATTTGCAACAATATTTTTACACTGCCTTTTTAACTTAATATTTTCATAATGTTTTCGTATATAAACCTCTTCTTTTTATCCCAGAAAAGATCTGTTTCATGGTTATTTGTTTGCATTTTTCTAAATTCAAACTAACGCGATTGATTAATGAACGTTCAAGTGCCTTTTAAAAGCTACACACTGACACCTTGTCAGACAGTTACATACCAAACTATTTTTTAAAAAATGCATTGTATGGAAAGAAAACAATCAGATTTACTGTTTGATCGAAAACTGTGGACTGAATGACCTGGGGACCCATTTTTAATTGGGCTACACTGATCTTACACATTAAGCATACCATATTTTGGTCTTTTGCAGATCACTATCAAGACAGGTAGTAGTTTTATTCAGTATTTATGAGCGGGGAAAATTGCAAAGGCAGTTGCATGATCTGTGCACTGTTAATTTTTTCTTTTTTTTTCTTTTTACCAGCAATCAAGTGACTGCAGAAGACAAATGAATGAATATTACTGAACACAGGACAAGATTTTTGGGCTTTCTAAAAATACCATCAACAGCAGCCCTAGGCGGGTTATCACTTAAAAATCGTGAACGAGATGAGATATGTAGTCTCTGCCCCTTGAGTTGCAAGTTTTTATACAAGATTAAATGCTTAACAAAATGAAAGGCAGCGATAATAATATCAGTTTGAAGTGATCTATGGATGAACTCCACAATAAAAGTTGTCTCTGTACGAGTAGGTAAACCAAAGGGGTATCATGCCCATCACTAATTTCATCTCTACAGTTATAGGGAGCCTTACTGAAGATACTTAATATGCTGGCAACGTTACATGAAATGTTCTTAAGTGCTGGAGAAATGTACGGAATTGAGGGCAATGCCCAGTATTATAATTATCTAAGAATCAGGAATTGTTACCTTTCCATAGTGTCATATACTCGAGGAAAAGCAATTCTGATAGAATTTAGTCTTATTTTCCATAGAAACAACTCTTAATGATTCAATCTAAATCTCTGTTAATGTATGCATACATTTTTTTTTTTTAGAATTTGGGAAAGCAGGTAATTACAACAAGCATGTCAATAAGGTGCTGTCATCCACAACTATATATGTCTTGTAAAAAGGATCTAGTCTTAGACAAGAAAGTTTATTTATACATTTTTTTATGGTTAACCAAATAAAGACATAAGGAAAGTCAATCTGAACACTTCAGGTTTCATATTTATCGTCAACAATATTTGCAAATTTAATTCAACTCCAATGAGAATTGCTATGACATTCCCTTTTCCAATTTTCAGAAGTCATCGGGAAGCAACGAAAGAAACATTTTAGTCAAGGTAGTTTTATAACTCTAAAATGCTTCAGAAACCAACTGAAATTATATATTCTACGTGGTAATTGTTACAATCAATTCCTAATCGACAATAATCTTAAGACAATATGACGTTTAGGTGAAAGATGAAGAGGAAATCTATCCAGATTTTCACCTTCCTTATCGCATGAAGTATACAGCAAATTATAGTATAAAAATGCAGAAATAAGAAAAAAAGAAAAATTAACACAGCAAATATATATATATATATATATATATATATATATATATATATATATATATATATATATATATATATATATATATATATATATATATATATATATATATGTATATGTATATGTATATATATATATATATATATATATATATATATATATATATATATATATATATATATATATATATATATATATATATATATATATATATATATATATATATATATATATATATATTACACAGAAATTGTCAGTTTATAGTTCCTGGTATTTTTTGTGAGATAAGTATAATTTAAAAAAATAGCAGTAGAAACAGATGCTAAATGAGTAAATTCTGAATATCTAGTTGATATAAAAATTTCTTTACAGATGGCACTTTAGGGTTCGGATATTCTAATTCATCGTTTGAAACCCATGCATTAAATATCTACGTTACATAAGATCTACAACGTCATGCAGCTAAAGCAGCCAGCTAGATGTAAGGAGATTCGATACTCTATGATAAATTTTTGCAGTTTTCTAAGGTGATGCCTCAATATCTTCCTGTTGCACCAGATTGTAAATCTTACCAACTAGTAATCTTTGAGTGTTGGTAATTTATCAGGCCTTGCTGCACCTCACCTGCTTTGCGAGCCTCACGAATGTCTAGTAAATGTATACTGAAAAACTTACCAGCCATGTTTCATCCCAAGTCAGCCATCTGCCACGAATCAGTCCTAATAATGATATTTTTGTGTACTCCTATATCATATTAGGTTTTGCTTGTGTAGTTGGAAGTAATCCATAACTCATTATTCTAACTGGGCTATTCTTTACACACGTATCTTTTAATTATGTTAACCTTTCAAATCTGTGTAATTTTTACAAAGAAAAATTACACTATTAACTTTTGATAACACTTAAAATAGTGAAAAGCAGCTCTCACAAACTGGCCTTTGAAGTTTATTTTGGTACTAGTGTTGCCTTGCAGTTTCACATTTTTGTTTAGTAAAGGAACTGTAGACCCATCAAACTCACAGACAGTATTTCATCTTGGTGCAACGAGTTCTAGTTTGGTCTTCAATTTATTATCATAAGAATACAGTAAATGATAATTATGTGAGTGATTATGCATCCTTACTTCGAATTTGGTTTATTTATCATGATATAAAAAACAATATTCAGTTTATTTCCATGATGGTTTCTTAGAGTACATTAGCGACATTCTTTGTATTTTTAAGCATCCTTCGAAAAACTATAGATGATTAACCCTTACCAATTACCTCTGTATTCAACAAGACTTTGTGTTAAACGAAAGACGCCTTTAGACCTGAACAATATTTCTGTAAACTCTTATCGGAAATAATATATTCTAAGGTATGTTCATGGATATAATGACTATGATTTGGCATTTCTTGAACAAAGACTATAGAGAGACAGTGTATTGTAGTTTATGAAACTATAATACATGCTACAAGAAATTTTTTTTTTTATTTCTTGTAGCATTTCCTTCCATGTTTGGCGCTCATGCTTTTATTTTTGTAGACTTGATTAATTGTAAGAAAATCTTGGTGTAAAAAAAAATATTTTTAATTTTTATTGGATTTTGATAAAAGCATGTTTTAATTTTTTCTATTTTATAATTTTTAGTTTTGACAGAAATTGTAACTGATTTACGATTGTAACTTAAAAAAAATGAACGTTATATCCTGTCGAGCCAAAGAAGGTTTGAAAAACCAGTAGTTATTAACTTATTCTACCCAGCCAAAGGAGGTATGAAAAATCCGAAGATTTTCATACAAATCCTGAGAGACAGGGATAGGTCACTGTAGGTTCCCTAGAGGTCACTGCAGACCTACTGATCATGTAAGATTGTATTGTTACCGGGATTGAGTAACCATGCAAAATTTCAAATCCATCGGATGAAGGGAACAGGTCGAAAATTGAGTTACAAGATTTGAACCAAATAGATGGACAGACACAGAAGTCAAGTTAAATAAAAGCACGTAAAAACTGTATGCATTTCATTTATAATAAATCAGTTTATGCAATGAAAGTCATAAGCATCAGACTTCCGAAGGGTTTGTGTTTCTGTAGCAATTGCGAAAGTTGTTTAACCAAGTAAACAGAACACTCTGTGATTTCATGCATTGGTTAACTTTAATTTGTATAATTTATCCCTCCCTGTACCGTCATTACCTGTCTAATTAAGACCAGATTACTACACAGGAGTTCATGGGTCTTTGTCATGGAAGACTGCTGATAATGAGTCGTTGTAACTAAGCTGCTTAGAGATGTTTGTCTTTTACTGTTGTTCTTAATTTTTTTTGAAGCATGTGTGTTATTTTGCCTTATCATTTTTATCCATAGAATGCTGGATATCTTAAATTATGTTTTGCGTAATTGATTTTTATCTCTCTTTTTTTCTGTAATATATCCACCTATAATTTACTCTACTAACGCCTCTGTATGAAAAGTCATTGATATATTTGATATATAAAACTTAAGTGCCTTTTGTCAGGTTTTACAGAATTGCCTAAGCCCTTCCTCTGCAATAGCTCTTCAGATATTGTCATATTGATTTGTTTAGTTTCTATATTCCAATTAAAAATTTCTGTTAACCAAAGATATCTTCGAAAACAGCAACGGAAGAGAACTGGCAGCTTAATTCTTATAGGAGATTTCAGATTGTTCTAAAAGCATTTCATACCAATATCTTCCAGATTATAAAAAAAGAAGATGAGGACTGTTTAAGGTAATATAAGATATAAGTTGACAACTTGTTTATATGCAGGTGATGTAAAAATTATTTCCGTTATGTATAGCAAGTTTTTAAGCATAAAAGTATCAGTTGGTGAAATGGGCGATTGCCAAATAATGTTCAACTTTTGGAATACTCTGAATCGCTGCAAATTTTTGAAAAGTTTTGTTTAAGAAGTTGACAACTGCAGTTTTGAATATATGGAAACGATAAGTATATGCTAAATATGAGCAAAGTTTTTGCTACATCGAATAACAGGAAAAGTACAAAGAAAACCTATCTTTTTAAAATGTTTTGAAAGTCCTCTGAAAAAACTCAGTTAAAGAAATAGAAGTACTGAAAAACGTAAAAAGCTTTAAAGCATACTAAAAAGATGCTGCTCTGTTTCTGGTTAAGTGAGCAAAGATTAGGTAGTAGTTTTTGATGCCCGGAATCACTGGGGTGTCACCCCTGTCATTGGAACAGCCTTGGCCGCAATCTTCAACATCTTATTAATGGCTCTGATTCCCAGCAACAACAAATCTAAACTTATGACTCTTCTATCAAGAGGGCAGATTTATCCCCTCGTTGGTCACGTGCCTTTGAAAAGTTATTTCAATTTTGTCCAGAAAATATTCAAAGGTTTAGGTTTCGAAGATAAAGAATTTTTTAATTAAATAGTTTTTAGATCACATAATTCATCCTGCTGTTATCGTGCGAAATGCTGACAAAACTGCACGGGGCAAAAATAGTTATCTTCACTTATTATCTGAAACACCTGTATAAAACAGTGCAAGGAAATGTTACTTAATTTGTATTTTTTTTTTATTGTGAAAAAAGATAATGCTTGCTGGGAGAAGGGATTAGAGATGTTCAGTCAGGAAATGTCAAAATCTGAAAGTGGACATGATGATAAATTCAACAGGAAAAAGCATGAGAATACTATAATAAACCGAACTGGATATTTACACGTTTAAAAATAATAGCTGTTATGATTAAGATATCCAGTATATATTCTTATAATAATTACCAAGAGTTACTTAAGGTTAAAATAAGCATTTGGCTTGAAATCAAGTTTAACAAACGCTGGACTTTCTATTCTGTCAAAGGAATTTTATGCAGAATGGCTATATAAAAAAAAATGAACATCAACACATTAAGCAAGGAATTACGTAACTGGACAATACGAAAGGAAAGATCAACTTGAGTGAACTTTGTACAGTACCAAGGCTATATATTTTTAGAACGATCATGAACGCCTAAAGATAGAGAAGAAGATTTCAGAGTCCTATGGAGCGTTGAATGTCGAAGAAAAGCAGATGAATCCAAGAACAGATCCCAAAATCATGAACGTTGTTGCGAAAATTATATCTTATAACTCTAGTCTAGCATTCAGTGTGCTGTGTATGACATAGACAGTACTCCAGTAGCTATAGAGTAGGCGTATCCATTCGCTTATCATAATTATAACTCTATAATGAATAAAATGAGAGTCTGTCTTACTCCGAGGAGCAAGCTGTTCTTTTGTTTCATTTCTTAAATTGTCAGATAGTTAACAGAGAGGAAATCCATGAACTATGTGTATTTTTTTCCATAGATAATTCACATATCTCAGTTACGGACTGCAATAATATAGAGAAATAATGAAGGGCATAAAGAGATGAATGAACAAAAGAAAAAAAATTAAATGGAAATGAAAGAGAATGTATGATAATAGAGTAATAAGATATCTAAATAAAATTTATACTAAAATAGTAGGAAAATGAAGTAAAGAAATGTAAACAGTCACGAACTTCGCAGAAAATACAGTATAAATATTAAAAGTAGTGGCAACAGGGCATTACAACCTATGGTATTTAGTAATGATGAGATAATTCTTGAAAATCGTTACGTTTTAAATAATTGTTCATAATATGTAATCACAAAAAAAAGACTACGATAGCAGCTTCTATATTGTTTTCCCAAATGATTTGTTGAAGAAATTTTATTGAAGTTTAATTACCTAGCCAGCCACGCTAATAATGAAAAAATCCCAATAGAAGGGTAATGCCCACGCTTATTAATCTTCATTGGCTACGTATTAAAGCAAGAATTGAATATTTAATGTTTTGGCCTTTATCGTAATTAAGAACAAAATCAACTTCCATCCATTTAGTTACCATCCATTATTTTATAAATGGTATGCAGACGACACGTTTGCACTTTTTAGAAATGAGTTTGATGTCGAGAGGTTTTTAACTTTCATTAGTTCATTTCACCCCAATTTCAAATTCTCGATTGAACACGAGACCAACAATCAGTTGTATATTTTAGATATTTTTATAACACGCTCTTCTCAATGTTTCTCTACTTCTGTTTTTAGAAAAAAGACATTTACTGGTCTTGGAACAAATTTTTATAGTTTTTGTTTGCTTGATTTGAAGATTAATGCCACATTAACCATGCTTCACCGAGCCTTTTCGTTATCCTCTACTTGGCAAGCTTTTCACATTGAAATCACGTTCTTGCAAAAGCACTTCAATAACATCTACTTTCCGAACCACTTATTCTTTAATCACGTCTCCAAATCTTTTTATAATATTTTTCTTCCATGTCATCCTACTCCCCATGTTCCTAAATTACCTTTCTATTCGCGTCTTCCTTTTATTCACAATAAAACCTTTTATAAAGGCCTCCAAGTTTTAATATCTGGTCATCTCCCTGGCGTGAAAACTAAAATTTACCCACAAATCCACTGAATATAGGTAACCTTTTCAGGTTCAAAGATCGTTTGGACCCATTAATGACATCGTGTGTTATTTATAAGTTTACTTGTCCTCGATGTAATCGAGGAACCTATATTGGGTGGACACATAGGTTATTTAAGGTCCGAATCAACAGCCATAGAGCTGTCAGCCATAGAACTGGCACTAAACTTTCAAATCCCAAATTTTTCAACATCAGGGATCCTGACGATAAATGCAACTTTCAGTTCTGTACAAAGACTTTAAGGTTTTGGGCAGAACCTCTAATCATAAGCTTTTAACAATTAATGAATCATTACTTATATAAAAAAAAACTGGTCCCCCCACTGAACACCCATGCTACGTCTACACCTCTATTTATCTCGTGAACCGTTTACGTTTTCTCCGGTTCTTGGTAAGTCCTTTTTTCTGCCTCCACACTCAACGGTTGGTCCTTCCTCATATTTTTAGCTGCTTTTGTTTTATTGCAACTTATATTGTGTATTTTAATATTTGTCACTTAATTTTATTGTACTGATTAGGTATTATTACCTCGTAGCTTGATAATGAGGCCTTCTGGTTGGCTTCTGAAACATTACAACTGAATAAATATGAATTCCTGCCTTCAGTGTATTGTTGGATTTTAGAAACTCTCCGCATGTTGAATACATATATATATATATATATATATATATATATATATATATATATATATATATATATATATATATATATATATATATATGAATATAAGAAGGCCCATAAAACACTATTTAAACGTTGAAACCTGTTTTGTATATATACCATTGTAATAGTGAACAGGGCACAGAAGCTGTGCCCTGAAATATATGGTTTCAACGTTTAAATGGTGTTTATGGGCCTTCTTATATTCATATTACACTGTATTATTACAGGAAAAGACATTCATATATATATATATATATATATATATATATATATATATATATATATATATATATATATATATATATATATATATATATATATATATATATATATATATATTATAAATATTGTTGTTCAGACCCACTTGCATCTTAGCTTAATATTAAATTTCATTTAACGATAGGAAGACAAGGGTAGATTTCCACACGAGAGGTGTAGTGTGGGAAGATGTCGTTTTTCCAGTAGCCAACCAACAGACATTAAAGGTGGGGGATGAATTCATAAGGGAGAAAATTTTACTAGTTTGGCTCTTAGGCACACTTCCCTTAAAATCTACTTTTTGTGACCTGTTTTGCTGGTGAGTCTTTTGTTAATTTCAGACCGTTGGCTACCGTACCCACCTGGGGTTTTGCTGGGCAGAGCTTCGGAGATGAGGCGCACCAAAGCAGCGGAGCAAAGGTCAGACGCACTCCAGCCAACCACTCAGATCTTAAGTGTCCAGGTGTTCCCCTACCGCACCTCTTTGTCTGTCCCTTCCACATTCGTGGAAACATTTGTTGAACCCAGCGGACCGAAATAAGCTTACTGCAATTGGTCACTGCATTATTGAATTCAGCAGTAAGTTTCATTTTGGCCACTGATTCACCAGTGTTCTTTTTCCTTCAACTGAATCTCTCATTTTCCTTGTTCAATTTTCCATCTTACTAAGAACCCTAGCGAACCAAACAAAAACTTCTTTTAATTTTCTTCTGATGATGGAAAGAGGAACCCACAAGAATTCCTGTGTATAGCTTGTTTACTTGTAAATATTTACATATTACTTGAATCTCGAGTACTTTCAGGTCCTAACTGTGACCCTTTTTTCAACAAATGTGAAGGTGGTCAGGTTGGTTCAAAGCCCAGCAATCTTCTGACAGGAATCTTGAGGGTTTTTCTTTCCATCTTCAAGAGCCCTAGTATTAAATATTCCCCTTATGAAGTCATATATATATATATTGAATTCATAGTTATCCAGTGATATAGCTTAAATAACCCCAATGGTGTTAAACTCATTATTCATGAGACAATTAAACCCTCATCCCTTGTAATT
>NC_089761.1:6626291-6631291 GCF_040412425.1 Macrobrachium rosenbergii
ATATATATATATATATGTATATATATATATATATATATTATATATATATATATATATATATATATATATATATATATATATATATAAGTGTAAAGTAACTGTGATATCTTGACTGCTTGTGTGTGCAAAACACTAAAAGATACGAACGAGAGTGTTTTCTTCTTTTTTCCCTCCCTCTCTCTGTCGTTGGTGGAGGGTTCACGTGCCGGTAAGCAAAGGCGTACGTAAGTAATATCATCTTTTTTTATTGTTATTTTTTTGTCAAAGTGGATTTTCATTACACTGCAATAACTATTCGGGAGGTGGTTATAGTGACGTCATCCCCGAGTAACGTGTCAGTGACGTCATTAGTTTGGGCAGAACGTCTTGCCTGCTCCACTGTACTCTGAGCAATGCAATTGAATTTTATCATGTCTCATATCTTTTGTTTTTTCTTAATATATAGAAATTTATTTGACATTTGTTGAATTACTGTGTGTAAACATTTCTTACGCAAGTGTGTATACATTTCTGAGTTTCTTCTTTTTAACTGTTTTTTTTTTTATGATTACACAGTACGTGTTATTTTGGGTGCATACATGCGCGTATGTAAAGTGGGTGCGGTTGCTATAAGCTTACTCAGCAATCTAGTCCCCTAGCGACAGGAGAGGCGAACTTGCCTCCTTGGGGTTTGCACTAAGCTTTTTTTCTGTAGGCTTCAGCAGGCCTTGGATGGGGTGATAGAGGGAGTGAAGTGTTCATCTGAGGGAGTGAGGGCGACGAATTCTCTCTCTCTCTCTCTCTCGTGTCCATCTGCTCTAGTCTCATTTCTATACGTGAGAGTGGATTCTCATTTTCTTTACTTGGGGGAGACTGAGGGTTTTTTTTTGTTGTGTGCCCTTGAAGACTTGATCATGACCCATTTTGCATCAGCTGTGCATTTAGCCAGCACTTTTTCTCATGGGACTTTGGATTGAATTTAATTTTTGGTTTAATTAATTGTGGATTTGATTGCGGGTTATTTAATGCTGGATTTAATGGTGGGTTTAATTAACTTTGGATTTGATGATGGGTTGGATTAGTACCTTCTTTTGAGTTTTGGGAATTAATTGTCAGAGTAAAGGGAGTTAAGATTCTAGGTTCCGTGTTATGTGGGAACTCCAGGGGAAATTGTTTTTTCTTGTTTTTTCTGTAAAGGGTGTCCTTTCAGGGACTTGGGAATTTTTGCATTTTTGATCAGCCAAGAAGAAGTTAACAGATTTATTTATGAAGAAAAAAGCTGCAAAAATGAGGAGAAGAAATAGTGATCAATGATTCCTTAGGTCTGTATATGGCTGTGTGGGATGTGGAGATTCAGTCTGCGTTCGAAGGATTTTGTCGGAATTCGGTATAGCCAAAGATCAATGGTTGGCTTGAGTTCTCGGATCCCAAGGGTTTGTTGCTTTAATTGTAATATGCAGGGACACATTGAGAGATTTTGTCGTGTTAAATATTGTGGCAGTTGTAAGAGTTATGGTCACCCTTAGTGGTCTTGCCCGTCTCAGAGACAGTATAATAGTAGGCCTGCATTTCAGAACTTTGGTAGCTCAGATAAGAAAGTTCCTCATGCGGATTTTTGGAGGGGATCTTGTGATCAGCAGACATTGTCTAAAGACCGTTCAGTTGTAAAGGAAAACTGGTTGGGTGTTTCTTGGGATACAGGACTTCCGGGGGAACCCTCAGGGTCGAAGCCAGTTGTAATTGGGTCTGTGCATGGGATAAATGTAAGAGTTTTTATAGACACAGGTGCCTCTATTAATTTGGTGAATTATGAGTTGTTCAGATCGATGTTTCCCGGCCGATCTTTGAGACCTGCTAGGGAAGGGTATGTGATGTTAAAGCAAATTGGTTAAAGATTTTGGGATATGTAGATGTATGTGCATCTCTCGGGTGTAGATCTTGGACAGAACCAATTTTGGTTGTACGGGGGGATGCTTTGCGGAATACGTTGTTACTGGGTCATCCAGCTTGTCGGAGACGAAAAATCTCAGTTCATATGGGGGTATGCGGTATAACTGTAGGGGTACCTGGAGTGTTTGTGCCGTATGAGGGAACGGATGTGGGTGTAGTGGGTGGATGCTGAACATGTGTCGGTGTATAAGAGGTATTATAAGGGGGTTTTGATGGGTGATGTGGTGCTTGGTCCGGGTATGGTTGCGGTGGTGAAAGTTCAAGTGAAAGGAGTGCATAAATCCAGACAGATGTGTGTGGATGAGTGTAGTGATAAGCTGAAGGGGGTATTCTGCACCCGTTCTATAAATAATGTATCAGGTGCAGGGTACACTTGGGTGGAATTGCTAAACTGCAATGATTCAGTTCACAAGTACCAGAAGAGTACTTATGCAATCGATTTTGTTGACTGGGTCGATGAAGATAATTCAGTTGCTATTGTCAGGGATTTTTGTAGTTTTTCAGAAGCAGAGTTACAGGCTAGAAGGCAAGGCAAGTTTTTAGGGATCAGTTAGACAATGCTGATTATAAAGATTATGCTGGTGGTGTAGAAGATGTTCTGGCCGAGTTTGCGAACATAGTTGCACTCAAAGGGGACGGGTTAGGATTAACAAATGTGTTAGAACACAAGGTTCAGTTGGAGGACAAAACTAAGCCTATTTTTGTTCCTTCATATAGGATTCCTTTTAAGATTAGGGAACAGGTAGAGTAGGAGGTTAATAGTAGGAGGAAGATGGCATCGTTAGGCCCAGTTCATTGCCTTTTAACTTCCCGTTGTTGGCAGTGCATAAGAAGGATATTTTGTCCAAGTTCAATTTTTGCTCTTATTTGTTGCAATACTTAATTAAAATTATGTGCAAAGTAGGTACCGTAGAGTTTCATAGATATATGATTTTTTTTTTGTTTTTTTTTTTGTGGATCAAACCCGTGGTTAGGGACTTCATTGCTCTCATTAGGCGTTAGTAATTTGTTATTTTAGGTTAATGGATTCACATCCATATTACTTTGTGAGTCGTGGCATGGGTTAATTTCGTAGTGAGCTTAGGCCCGTGTGTTATTATGTAAGAATATGGTGATGTAGAGTTGTCGTCTGACGCAATATCTTTGGATATAGAGTTACAGAATAAAGTTTTGTTACTTAGGATTTTTTTGGGGGTGGATAATTAGTGTATCAGACGGAATTTATCTGATCTGTTACAGGTTTGGGTAAATCAGTGGGGTTTAGGATAGGATTAGGAAGACTTTAATATGGCTTCCAAATTTGGGTATTTGGATTTTTCAGTTCTCTTTTAGAATTAAGAGGGCTGTGCCATTGGTAATTGTAGTTGTTATGATCATAGGAGCGATTGCCAGTATGTCAGTTGCTATTTTGCCGAGAAATGAGTAGTATTTGCTAACCAGGGTAGAACTTTGATGACTTTACGAGATATTTTACCTCTCAGATGTTTAGGATTGCCATTAATGAATTCAGTATAGGGGTAGGGTTCTCAGGTAATTTTTATTGGGAAGAATTTGTATGGGTAGTATCTTAAAGTTAGTGTGTCTGATAGAGGGTTGACTGTGAAAATTCCAGTTATCAACTTGGAATTGTTTCACATGTTTTATCATATGACCTTTGCCCTAGTAGTTCTAATAGTTCAGTAATAATATGGCATAGTGAGTAGACTAGTTACCTTTTTGAGTTGACTGTTGATATGACCAACAGACATTATACACCACTTCCTCACAGCAGAGCTGTACGGAATGTCTTCTATGAGCCTCAACTTATACAAGTTAGATATGGGGGCCGTCTCTGGTATGCCTGCAGGTTTTTACACCTGCTCTTTCATGAGAAGATCCAGAGTTTTGGAGAGATGTCGGGCAGGACGTCTACAAATCGCTTTTGTGCTGGGAGACATCTGTTTGGCACAAAGGATTCGTGCAATCGCAAGCCATTCAGCTTAGTTGGATCGCCAGGAATTCAGGACACTATGGAAACCATGGGCTTACGCAGTCGCAGGCCGTTCAGCACAGTTGGATCACCAGGAATTCAAGATGTGAAGAGAAGCATGGGCGTGTTCAATTGCAAGCCATCCAGAAGATTTAGCCCATCAAGAATTCAAGATTTCAAGTGTTGCGTTCTATAAATGAACTGTTATTGGAGTAACATCTGTATTATGAGACATATAATTGTCATATCTAGTGCATATGTTTTGCTATGATTTTGGAGTTGGCCCTTACTGAACTTTCAATTGGACAGTTAACGTATCTGGGCGAGGGCATCTAAAAGTAGGTGGTCCGAGCTCCTATTAAGTCTTTGGACAACAGGAGAACTATATGATGACCTGTCATTGGCTCTTCACGGCAAGTGCATTTGTGCTGACATTGGAATTTGCTCAGTCGGATGCAGAGAACTATTTGATCATGGTCCAAGCACATGGAAACAGCATGATAGAGCATTGAACCGATGCTCCGGAAGTGCCCATTTTTCGGTGGGGTATGTGCGTGTGTGTGTGTGTGCGATCTCCCATGAGATATTTGTGAGAGGAACAGTGACTCTCACAGGGGAGACTACCCTCGATCTTTAGTGGCTGATATGTGTTTTAGCTTGGTGAAGTGTTTAAAGAAACTGCCACTATGAAGATACTTTATTTACGACCATAGAACATAAGTATAATCAGCCAGAGACATTTATATCTTTTCCAGACTTTAGAAGGAAAACCCCTTGTTTGGAAGCAGTGAAACTGAACGATGTCTACATAATGAATTTTTCCATTTTATGTTCCATTAGACATTTTTCTGTTTGAACATGTAGAACGTACATTCATTTCAGGTTTTAATATAATGAAATGTTTCTTCCAACAGGAATCAAACATTGTTCTGGGAGGACGAATATTTGGAAGTGGTGTTTTTACTCTTACATACGACATTTTTTTGTGGTCTTTACGACATTATTCCTTTGCTTGAAGACCAGGGTGTTATTTTCTAGTATTACTTGGTATAGAATAATGACTATGCTTGTTTGTGAAACAGTATTTCCTCTAGTTATGAGT
>NC_089761.1:6636291-6646291 GCF_040412425.1 Macrobrachium rosenbergii
CTCTTTTCTGTATTTCCTATTACCTGCTGTTACTATTTTTAAATGAGCGCCATATTTATTCTTGAATTTCAAGTCAACGGCCTTTCAGGGCTTTTTTCATGTGAATAGTGTTCATCTTCCTAATAATAATAATAATAATAATAATAATAATAATAATAATAATAATAATAATAATAATAATAATAATAATAATAATAATAGGCGGCACAAGAACAGGCCCTAAGAACCAGATATGTCCAAAGAACAATAGATGAAAATAACATCTCCCCAATACGCAGGAAGTGCAATATGAAAGACAAGACCATAAACTACATAGCAAGCGAATGGCCGGCGCTTGCACAGAACCCGTACAAAAAGGGGCATGATTCAGTAGCAAAAGCCCCTGCTGCACTGAAGCCTGTGCAAGAAACACCAGCTAGCTTCCAGTAATAAGTGGTATGAACACCAACCTGAGGGAGCGATAGAAAACGATCAGGCAAAGGTCCTCTGGGACTATGGTATCAGAACAGATAGGGTGATACGTGCCAATAGACCAGATTTGACGCTGGTTACAAAATCAAGAAGTATCACTCATTGATGTCGCAATACCATGGGACAGCAGAGAAGATGAGAAAGAAAGAGAAAAAAAAATCATAAGTATCAAGACCTGAAAATAGAAATAAGGATATTGGATGAGCCTGTGGTAATTGTACCCTTAATCATAGGAACACTAGGCACGATCTCAAGATCCCTGAAAAGGAACCTGGAAAAACTAGATGCCGAAGTAGCTCCAGGACTCATGCACGTGAGCGTGCTATTAAAAGCAGCGCACGTAGTGAGAAAAGTGATGGACTCCTAAGGAGGTAGGATGCAACCAGGAACCCCACACTGTAAATACCACCCAGTCGAATAGGATGACTGGGATAGAAAATAATAATAATAATAATAATAATAATAATAATAATAATAATAATAATAATAATAATAATAATAATAATAATAATAATAATCTTTCAAACTAGAGAAGTATCAGTACAGTCAACTGAAGTGTTGACTGAGGACATCATCATCATTAATTAGTTTGATGCATAAATGATAGGTGAAGCAAAAACATTGACACCGGGTAAATGACATTTTTACAACTAGTAATTTCATATTTCTAAGGCCACTTCATTCGGGGTAAATAAATGGATCAACATATATATGTTTAATCCATTTAATTTTGGAACTATTCTTTATTATGAAAAGCGATTCGAAGACACCAAAGCTGTTGAGGGGAAGAAGCCGTGTAATGATTTTAAAATGTTTATATTCTACATTAAATTTGCATTTCTTTGTATGTTCTCGAATGCTCGAGAATTCTGGAGATGACAACCGGACAACTGTTTGATAACTCACCTCCCTGTGGCTATCAATGTGGATCTCAATAAACCTAAAGGAAGCCCCGACATAATTTCCCAAACTACGCCTGGGGCACAAAAATAAATAGACCGCATTGGATGTCAAAAGAGGGCTCAATTTTTCTGTATATCTAAATAGGAACCCAATAGTTAATGCGTTTCTTAAGATTAATTGGCATTTTATGTGCTGACAATGTTCACGTACTAAACGTTTAACTTGTTTACAAAACGTTGTATCACTGATAAACGGGACACTAGCAAAGAATTGCATTCTCGGTGTAGTTGGACTGTTATTTTTCCTTGTTAATTCATTATTTAGAAACCTGTAAAGGTGTTTACAGAGATCCTTACCTGGATAGCAGTTTTCCATGAGGTATAGAATATACAAATTTTAAAATCATTACACGAGCTTCTCCCCCTCAACAGTTTGCTGTCTTCGAATTGCTTTTCATAAAAACAATAGTTCCAAATTAAGCAACCAAACTGCCGGTACCACTCTCTACCTGGCATAACCATATTTGCTTGGGACCTTTTGCTTCTCCTGGTCACTCATTTTCTTCTCTTCACTTTGTTTTTTCGTGAATTTTATTATAAATTTATGTTGGCTATTAGGATGAATCGCTTTGTTGTGTTTCATGTGTTCGTCCTTTTACAGCTGTGATGATGGGGCTGGACCCCGAAACGTCGCTTAATAAAGCTTTGCAAAATTACCACAAGACGTCTCCCTTGCTTCCTTATATGAATATATCTCCCATGACTGCTGCTCTTCTATGATATACTGTATATATATATATATATATATATATATATATATATATATATATATATATATATATATATATATATATATATATATATATATATATATATATATATATATGTGTGTATATGTGTGTGTGTGTGTGTGTGTCTGTGTGTGTGTGTTTGTGAGTGCGCGCGCGTGTGTGTATTCTGTTAGTATTCCTCTAAATTCATTTACTGATCCCATATTCGTTTTTCGTAATGGAAGTAAAAGTTGCATGGATAAAAGGAATGCCATCGGAGGTTTAGTTATGATAAAGTTAAGTAAAATCTTATTTTTGTCCGATGTAAAAGGGAAAATAGTAAACGCCAGTGTAGAGGGTGAGTTTGTGTGGTTTTAAAGGTAATTTGCTGAGAGCATTTCCAAGTATTGAAGATGAAAACAAGGCTTATGTGAATACAAAGATGGCAGAGGTATGTTAAGTCTCCATGTGTGTTTAAAAATATCTTGGCTGGACTGATGAGAGAAATACTGGAGCGTAAGCAAAAGTAATTGTACTATGATGTGAAAAGAGTGAAGATTTGCTAACTTTTCAGATCATATGGCATTAAATTACAGCAGTGAGGAGAAACTGCTATATACTGCTGAAAAGAGAACTTTAATAGATAATTTCAACATGAGTACACTTATTTGGAAAACTTGGAGCCACAGAAATTAAGATATAGAAGCCGGTAACAGTGGTGGGAGAGTGCGGGTGATTCCATTTAGTGTCAGACACCAAATGTAAAATTTGGAGGCAAGATGAGAGTTGATATGATTTCCAGACTAGGATGTTATCAGCAGCTCTGCATAAGGAATGGAAGATAACATGAGCAAGAGGCGCATATGCTATTATTCATGAAAACATTTCAAGCCAGGTTTCCCTTAAAATGGTGTAGTGTAGTTGTTAACTATGAATGAACGAAAAAGTAGGTAGGAATTGCCGGAGGACAAGGAATGTAGAAACGATAAGAAGATCTGGTAAAGGTAAGCAAGGGGACAGATTATTTAAGTTTTGTGTGATCCCCATTCATCACTTTCCTTCAGTACTGCAAACTTTGTTAGTGATGGTGTTCACTAACACTTAGTTATTGACACAAATGCGGAGACCGTTAAGAAACCTTTCGATATCCACTGCATCATTTGGATATACTGTTTTCGACAGAAGGGTGGATTAATATTAATTTTGATCTCTTACTAAGTGGGCAATAATTACTTATAATACAATAAGTAGCTAATCAATCAACCTTTTTCTAGCTCATCTCTTACCATCTTAACGTGACATTAGTCAGGCTGGGATCCAAACTATATTTCAAAATATTTAGTATATTCTAGTCTGCCCTCCTAGCGAAATGGAATCAAGCCTAAATAAAAAAAAAAAAAAAAGATGAGCAGTTGTGTCCAGGCCTAATTGACCTAAGATGTGTCATCCTAATCATTTTTGTTTATTTTGCAGGTCCATATTTTCCCCTTCTCCTGGACCATCCCATGGGCTTCATTCAGTTCCCGGGCATAGCTGATGGTTTTCTTGGATAAGTTTTTCTTCTAAGCTGCAACTGTTTTTTTTTTTAATAAATATTCTTTTGCTTCTTCTTAAATGGCTAAACCTTTGTTGCACCTTTACTTTGCTAACCTACAATTGTCATATCTTTGTGTATGTTAATGCTTTCTTAGCATATCCTTTAAGGAAGTTGATTTATACCCCTCTGTATTTTGTTCTTAATCACGAAGGAGATCAAAATATATTACATATACAATTCTCGCTTTAATATGTAGTCAGTGAAGCTTAATTAATGTGGATGTTACCTCTCCCGTTTGGGTTTTTTGTGGCTGCCTTATAATTATAATTTAATACAAATTTCTTCAACAAACCGTTCATCGGCAGAACAATATACAGGCTGCTATCATGATACTTTTTTTTTTGGGGCAATTACATAACTATGAACAAATATTTTCAACGTGATACTTTTCAAGCATTACCTTTTACCTCATCAGTAATAAATATCATAGGTTATAATGTACTACGCCACTTTTAATATCTGTCATGTCATATTTATGTTTTCTGTTAAGTCCCTGACTGTCTGACTGTTTATAATTCTGATTTTATATTTCTACGGTTTTGTTATCCACCTTATTTAGGCCTCTTTTTACCCTATAAATACGCATTAAGTTTCATTTCCATTTAGTATTATATATTGTTCGTCCATCTTATGCAAATCCTTGTTTCCAGTTTTGCATGTTGTATCTTGAGTCCACTCCATAACTGAGATAAGTGAATCGTCTAAAAAATGCACTTCACACAGATTTCTCTCTACCTACTAATTGAAAATAAAAAAAAAAATAAAGAAAAGTAAAATTTGCTTAACATTCTTTGGGATGATGGATAAAGCAAAGGATTTCAACTTATAAAAGACCTTAACTATTGGAGTGCTCTATATGTCATATGCACTGAAAACTGGACTAGGGTTTAAAGCTTTAATTTCTACGACAAAACCTTTATGATTCTGGGATCTGTCTTTGGATTCGGTTGCTTTCTTCGGCACTATTCTGGTTCCTATCTCTCCTTCCACTTATTGTGGCTCATTTTGGGTCCACAGGCAAGGCACCCAACGTGGGCTCTGGACTCCTCTTCTCTTCCTTCAGGCGTTGATGATCGTGGTTACAACATATGGACAATATACAAAGGTACCTCCAGTTGATCCTCGTTTTTGTGTGAAGATGTGCAATTTTTAATTCTATAATCTTACTGGCGAGTAACTGTACTTTATGATTTCTTATTTGAGCTAAAGAGATAATTTGCTATTTTGACATTCATGGCTGGCTGGTATCATTACCAGATCTGGCGGTAAATTAAATAACTAACGCTACTCTTTATGCAGATTATAAAAACATACATATATATATTTTTAACACACACTGACATATATATATATATATATATATATATATATATATATATATATATATATATATATATATATATATATATATATATATATATATATATATATATATACAGATATAGATATATATATATATTATTATTATGAAAGCGAGAGACACGTGACAGAAAAAAATGTTTACCAATGATTTATTCCTTCTAACTGTGCACCAATAACATTGGAGAGTACTCTAATTTCAGTAGACATAATTACAATAATAGTTGCAAATGAGCATATCACTGAATATATATTATCCCCATTTCTGGATGATATTTTTAGGAATGACCAAGCACCAAGTTGACAATGGATACCATAAGTAGATTTCGAAATTCAGAGTTATCAACGCTGTGTGAGATCTTATATAAGAGAATAACATTGGCATTTGTCTTACCTTGGTTTTACTATTCAGACATAATGGAATTATAAAGCTCTCTGGATTATGGGTGATTTACGAATATATTTACTAGTTTATGTCAATCATTCTTTATATTTCAGCAATATGGAATAACTTCTAGTATCTTATTATACATTCTTGGAGATAAATAGGAATTTTACCTATTCAAGTACAATACATGTTTTTTAGATGTATATAGCAATTCCTCTCAGATATCATTTACATTATTTGTATTACACTATTGCTTTAAGACTGCTATTCAAAAGAAATAAATATCTCTGACACTTCTATAATACTGGGAATGCCGTTTTACCAGGAAAGTGTTTATGAGACATTACAGACCTTACCTTACAGACCTTACAGTTCGTTCGGGTTGCTCCAGGTCCCTCAATGTGAGGCACCTCTGATGTCTACCAGAGAATTGCTAATGCATCTTCCGGTATATTTTGCATCTTCCAACTTTGCATGGTCTGGGATGCAGCTTAGATATTTGTCGAGCTTATTCATAAACACATCTACGCTCACTCCTGATATGTTCCTCAGATGAGCTGGTAATGCACTGAGTAATCGCTGCATTATTGATGCTGGTGCTTAGTGGATTAATGTCCTGTGTGCTTTTCTTAGTTTTCCTGGTATAGTTTTGGGCACTATTAATCTACCTCTGCTTGCTCTTTCTGATATTTTTAGCTCCATGATGTTTTCGGTAATCCTTCTATCTGTTTCCATGCCTGTATTATCATGTAGCATTCTCTTCTCCTTTCAAGACTATATAATCATAAGAATTGTAGTCTTTCCCAGTAGTCTAGGTCCTTAACTTCTTCTATTCTAGCTGTAAAGGACCTTTGTTCACTCTCTATTTGTGCAATATCCTTTTGGTAGTGTGGGTACTATATCATATTGCAATATTCAAGTGGACTACGTACATACGTTTTATAAAGCATACTCATGTGTTCGGCTTTTCTTGTTTTGAAGTGCCAGAACAACATTCCCATCTTTGCTTTGCATTTTGCCAGTAGTATTGCTATTTGATCATTGCATTGCATATTCCTATTCAGCATCACACCAGGGTCTTTAACTGCTTCCTTGTTTGTGATTGTCTCGTTATTAGGTCCCTTATATGCATATAGCATTCCTTCTTTATCACCATAGTTTATTGATTCAAATTTATCAGAGTTAAATACCATCCTATTTACCTCTGCCCATTCTATATTTTGTTTAGGTCTCTTTGTTGCAAATTCCTATCTTCATCACAAGTAATTTCTCTACTTATTCTTGTGTCATCGGTGAAACTTCTCACTACCGAGTCCTTAACATTACTGTCTATGTCTGCAATCATAATAACAAACAGCATTGCAGCTAACACCGTACCTTGTGGCACACCGGATATTACCTTAACTTCATCCAGTTTCTCATTGTTTGCAATCACTATCTGTTTCCTGTTATGCAAAAATTCTTTTATCCATCTTCCTACTTTGTCCACAATATTATGTTTTCTAATTTTTTTGCTAATATATTATTGTCTACCTTGTCAAAAGCTTTTGCAAAGGTATAGGTAAACCACATCTGCATCTTTTTCCTTTACCATATTTTTTATATGTTTTCATGGTGGACTAACATTGGGTTTGTGTATTTTTTCTGGGCACAAAACCATGTTGTCCTATATTAAACAAACTATTTTTCATTTAATGTTTCATTATATTTTTTTTCATTACCCTTTCATACACTTTCATAATATGGGATGTTAGACTCACAGGCCTATAATTACTTGCTTCTAGTCTTGATCCACTTTTGAAAATAGGGGTAATATAGGCTAATTTATTTTCATCATAAATCTTGCCTGTATCTACACTTTGTCTTAATAATATTGCGAGTGGCTTTGCGATAGAATGAATAACTTCTTCTTTTCTTTAACAAAATGGCAAGGACACCGTCTGGTCCGGCTGCTGATCCATTTTTAATTTCATTAATAGCTTGCACAATATTGGCTTCATTAATATCTATGTCCGATAAATATTCACTATTTTCATCTCTTATTTCTGTATCATTATCTTCATTATCAATTCTAGGTGTAAATTCTCTCTTATAATTTATCTTTCTGCTAATATGTTGCATATTTCCTTTCTTTCATTTGTTAATCGCCCTTCAATTCTTAGAGGGCCTATTTCTACTCTTCTTTTGTTCATCTTTTTGCATATGAGTAAAATATTTTGGGGTTTTGCTTGATATTTTTTAAGGTCTTTTCTTCTAAGTCCTGTTTTTCATTTTCTTTTGATTGTATAATCTTTTGTTCTGCATTTTCTATCTTATTTTTTATTCCATCACTTTCCATGCATTCTTTTCTTTTGCAAGAACTTTTTTTCACTTTCTGATTTTCTGGAACAAGATCCTTCTGTCTCTTGATATGCGTGACTGATGTTTACCTTTCTTCTATGGTATATATTTTTCCACTATTTCCTCTATTATTTTATATAATATGTCTGTATTTACCTGTATATTATCACTTACGAATATGTTTTCCCAGTCTTTGTTTAATTTTTCATTTATTTCTGACCATTTTATACCCTTAATATAGAAATTGTATTTTCCATATCCTTCCCATTTTTTCATCTCTTGCTTATCTCTGTTTTCATGTGCTTTGGAACGGACTGTTAATTCTATGACATTATGGTCTGAAATACTTGTGTTATACACTATTATTTCTTTAACATAGTTCACCTCATTCACAAATACTAGGTCTAAAATATTATCCTTTCTTGTTGGCATGTGATTTGTTTGCTGAATGTTATGTTCTAGAAATACAACCACAGTCTCCTATTTGTTCTTTCCATTCTACGAAAGGAAATTCAAAGTCTCTGGAGAGGAGTATAGTCCAGTCTTTGTGATTTCTACATATATCATCCAACTTGTCAATTATTATGTCAAACTCTTTAGTATTAGGGGGTCTGTATATTACGATGCTCACTAATTTTTCAGATCCAAATTCTACCACTATTAATTCACATTTATGTGTTACTATATTTCTCACAGATTTTTCCTTAACTGACGTCTCTCCCATATATCGCGGTTCCCCCTTGATTCCTATTTTTTTCTATCTCATCTATAAGTTTGGAAACCCTTTATATGATCATCATCACCAGTCTTCTGTGAATACCAGGTTTCACTTATATTCATTATTTCTATTTTTTTCATTTTGGGTTAGTTCTTCTAAGAACTCTATCTTTCTTTTTGAGTTACTCAAAACTAAACCCTGCACATTCATCACTATGATGGTTTGCGTGTTATCTCCATTATCTGATATGGGTAATAATAAGGATTTTCCCATGTCTCTTTCCTGTTCTGATATGTCATTCTTTTTTCATTTCCAGAAATTTGTACATTAAAAAATTTAGCTTTTCCGTTATATTTGATCTTCCATCTTCATATTTATTCATTTTGTGCATATACCTGCATTTATCTCCATATCTGCACCATCCCCTAGCATCATAGATACATTGCTTGTTCCTTGCACTATATCTAGGTGCTGATGCCTCATATCCTGGTGCTGACATTTCGTAACATGTTGTTGGCTTGCTTTTTTCCTTCATCACATTTTCCTTGTTTCTTTCTTTATTTTCTTTATTTTTACCTTGGTTTTTTAAATGTATTTGATTTTGATTTTTATTCTTCATGGCTTCAGGATGCATATCCCTACATTTTTTATTAAACCTAAATCCATTTCCTTCTCTCCAGTTTTTACATATTTTTGGAGGTAGATTACTGCATTCCTCCTTACAGATATGCACATTTGCCATAGATCTCGTAATTGTGACATATCTTGGGATGCTTGTAATAACATCTTTCACCAAACCTGCAATTCCCTCTTTTCAAAAGGATGCATACTGTGTCTTTCTTTTTTTTTTTTTTTTTTTTTTGCTCTTTCCCATCAGTATGAAGATCCGGGTACAACCTCTTTGAGATTTTATTTTGAGTTATCATATCATAATTTATTTCTTCATATGTATGCTGCTGTATTGCTTCATGTGTAGAATCTATGAGTTTCTCTGCATCCATGGTCTTATCTTGTTCTTTTTTTTCATTATTTTTTCTTTCTCTTCAATCTTATTTTCTTCTTTTCCATTTTCCTCTTCTTCCTCATCTTTATCTTCTTTATCCTTCACAATTTGTACATTAGGTCTTGATTTAATAACCTTGTCTATCCATACTAGACATGTTGAGCAAAATACTCTTGTGTCCTTATTTTAATTTTGCTGTACTTCTGCACATGTAGGATGAGTAGGTACGTGGTAGCATAGCATTTCCTAGTCAGGTTTTGTTTATTTACAATGCTATACCACACACTACATAGTTTACATGCTTTAGGCATTCGTTTTCCTATTGCATCAGTCAATATATTCACTATATTCACCTTATTCATTTTTTTTGTTGGAATGTGTTGATTGATGTAAATTTTCTTTATAAGTCTTTTGACAACTTGAACTTTCTTTGGTATTCCTTCAATTATTTT
>NC_089761.1:6651291-6661541 GCF_040412425.1 Macrobrachium rosenbergii
AAAATAATCTACTACCTTTGAATTTTCATTCATGTTACATCTTGACATAATACCACTACCACTGCCGTCAAATACGAAATCTCTGGGCTGGAAATAACTGGCAACGCTCCCACTGCCTCTTTCGATCTACCGGCGGTCAACGAAACGATATCGTATGATAGACCCGGATTGACCGTCGTTTTAAGAAGTGTATCGTAAACGATCCAGCAGTAATCAAAGGGTTAACAGTCCTCATTATCAAGTATTCGTGGAATGACCGGACACGTAGTTCAGATGTATTTATATCTGTGAGGGGGGAGTGGATTAAATTCCTCGTTCCTGTTATTATTCTTCTTCACCTGTGTGGCCCTGCCCTTGTGGCCTTGGCCTCCCTCTGCCGGCCTCGCCTCCCAGGTGGTTCCTTGTGTTTATATTTTTCTTTTCTATTGTAGAGTATACGATTTTTCTAGAGAGTCTGTCCTCAAATCCATTTCCAGTGTTGCTCGCCATTACATTGTTAGCGCATGTAATGAAGGCATTCTCTACAATCAGCCTAGCCATTTTGTTTGTCTTCCTGTACAAAAAAAATCACATTTTCCCAATGTACTTTATAGTCTTTTTCCAAACAGTGCTTGGCGAGTGCCGACGTCTGATTAGAGTACTTTATGTTTTGTATGTGTTGTTTGCTTCGCTTTTTGCAAGATTTGGGGCTTTCGCCGAAGTAATGCTCATCACAGTCAAGAACAAACTGCCAAATATAACATATATAACGTCCCCCCGCTCTTATCTCTTCCCCTCTCTACTGACTTTTGTTTTTAACTACTTTATTCAAGTAGTGTTTTTGTAACCGCCTATCAGTTTGAAATTATCTACCTTCCTGTTGATGGGTGTTATAGTGTTGTTGTCCCAACTGTAATTGTTTTCTTCCCTTTAAAATGTTCTTTTTCTATCCCTTCTCTCTCCCCAAAATAGTTTTTCTTGCCTTAATGTCTACCCGCTCCAACCAATTTCTTACTTATGACTGGAGGACATATGAATCGGTGTCTTCTTCCTGTGTATACCTTGAATTTGAAACTTTCCCCTTACCTTTTTACCAGTACGTCTAAGAAAGGGATTTCTCCCTCCTTTTCTTCTTCTATTGTAAACTTGATTTGTTCATTTAGTTTACTTATGTTTTCTAGGAACTTGTGTAATTCTTCCCTTTCTTCCTTATAAGCAATCAAGAAGTCATCCACGTATCTAACCCATTTGATGATGTTTAAGTTCCCTTTATTTAATTTAACCACTTCTTCCGTTTAAAACCATTCCATAAAAATGTTAGCTAAAATCGGCAAAAGACTTAAACCCATAGACACGCCACTTTTTTTTTTATGTAATGGTTTTCGCCCCACTTAAACACACTGACGCTGAGGGCCACTGACAACAATTTTATCAAAATGTTATGGTCTAAGTCACATGTGTAAACTCCTTTCTCCATGTTCTTTTTTTATTATTGGTAGGTTGGTAAACAGGGAAGTTGCAAATTTACAATCTCTTACGTTGATTTTAGATAATTCTTCTATATAAGGTTCATGTTATGTTTTAGATACCCTTTAGATATTAAACCTACTCATTTTCCAATTATGTTGGAAAGAAATTTCTCCAGCCTCCTCTGCAGTGATCTTGTCGGTGCCACGTTCGGTCTAAGTGGGCACCTTTGCTTATGTATCTTTGGACTACCATAAATAAATGGGATCTCCGTGGTTTCCCCTGATTTTACCCTGTGTTCTAATTCCTTTCTTTTAGTTTTGTCCTGGATTTTTGTCAAAGCTTCTTTAACTTTTTAATTAAAACTGCATTGCATTCCCTTACGTGCGGGTTTTTATTGCAAGCCTTGTATGTGTTTTCATCATTTAAAAATTGTTCTAACTTATCTATAGCATCCATTGCTACTGCCGCCCCCACTTTATCTGCCTTACAAATCTTTATGTCCTTGTATTTGCCTAGTCTATAAAGGGCCTTGCGTAACTTCTCTGGAAACACGAATCTGTTCAACTCAACCCCCGCCCACATGGCCCCTGCAAAAAGCAGCTTCATCCCCATTTTTGTTCTTATCTAATTCCTTTAAGCCTCTACATATTTCAATGGAATCGTGATTATCGTTTCCCATGCAAAAATTAAGACCGCATCCTAACACTAACACTTCATCCCTACTTAAAAGTCTCTTAGAAATGTTCTTGACTAAGTCAAAGTTACCTTTCTCTACCCACTCCGACCTATCGAAAATGGCAACGAGTCTATTCTTGCGTAGCTGTGAACTGCGGCGTGCACATACCTTTACGTAACCTTCAATTCCTTTGAAAACGTTGTCTGAGCTGGTGCCTCCGTATTTCTCCGTCAGTTCTCTTCTGATTTTTCTGCTTTTCATCCTTAATTCTTCCAATTCGATCTTTTTCTTCCATATGGCGTCCTTCAAGATCTCTTCTACAAAAACTGGAAACGGGTGTTCATCAGGGTCTCTCTCTCTCGTATCTTATTCAGCTATTACGGTGCCACACAGTCTGCTGTGCATTTCTTAAGGAACCGGATTCTGCTGTTTGTCACCGCTGTCCTTCTTATCACTTTCTGATAAGTTATTACTTCCAGCATGGCTCTCCCTCCGTACGTTCTTTTGAAACTCCTGAAACAATCCATATCGAGGTCAGATAAATTAACTTACACTTATCACTTACACAATTGTTCTGTGCAATAATACAATTACTGACAGGACCTTACTGAAACTGGATATTGTCCAGTGGAACTGAGCCTCATTGAAACTGGATGGTATATAAAAAAATTACAAGCTTTCCAGGGCTAACAGTCCTCATTGTCAAGTAACCGTGGAACGACAGGACACGTAGTCCACAAATATTTATATGTGTGTGGGAGGAGCGGATTAAAGTCCTTGTTCCTGTTATTATCCTTCTTCTCATGTGTGCCCACGCGTGCAATAAAAAACCTGATGTAAGGGGGCTACAATGTAATTTCAATAAAAAAGTTAGGGAAGCTTTAACAAAAATCCAGGACAAAACTAAAAGAAAAGAATTAGAACACAGGGTAAAATCAGGGAAAACCCAAGAGATCCCATATATTTATGGTAGTCCAAAGATACATAAGGAAGGGTGTCCGCTTAGACCGATCATGGGATTGACAAGATCACCGCAGAGGAGGCTGGAGAAATTTCTTTCGGACATAATGGGAAAATGAGTAGGGTTAGTATCTAAAGGTCATCTAAAACATAACATGAACTTTATAGATGAATTATCTAAAATCAATGTAAACGATTGTAAACTTACAAATTTAGATATAACTTCCCTGTTTACCAACCTACCAGTCAAGAAGACAATGGAAATAATGAAAAAGAACTTGGAGGAAGGAATTTACACGAGACTTAGATCATGATGCTATGATAAACTTATTGTTAGCGGCCCTCAGCGTCAATGTATTTAAGATGGGCAAAAACCATTACATCCAAAAAATGGCATGGCTATGGATTCGAGTCTTTTGCCGATCTTAGCTAATCTATTTATGGAATGGTTTGAAACGGAAGAGGTGGTTAAATTAAATAAAGGGAGCTTAAACATCATTAAATAGGTAAGATGCGTGGATGATATCTTGATTATAAGGGAAAAAGGGAAGAATTGCACAAGTTCCTAGAAAACATAAATAAACTAAGTGAACAAATCAAGTTCATAATAGAAGAAGAGAAGGAGGGAGAAATCCCTTTCTTGGACGTACTGGTAAAGATGGAAGCGGAATGTTTAAAAATAAAGGTACACAGGAAGAAGACACACACCAATTCACACATACGTATGTTCTCCAGTCATAAGAAAAATTAAAATGGGATTAATGACTGGGTTTGCCATCAGGGCTTATAGGATTTGCAGTCCAGAATTCTTGGATGAAGAGCTGGAATACCTGAGAGAGAGTTTTAGGAGATTAGAATACCCTACGCACTGGTGGGAGCGGGCACACATTAAGGCAAGAAAAAACTATTTTGGGGAGAGAGAAGGGATGGAAAAGGAACATTTTAAAGGGAAGAAAATCATTACAGCCCCAGACAACACTATTACACCGGTCAGCAGGAAACCAGATAATTTCAAACTGATAGAAAGTTACAAAAACACTATAGGAATAAAACAGAAACAAAAAGTCGGTAGAGGGGAAAGAGGTAAGATGGGGAGTTATATTATGGCAGCGTGTCTTGACTGCGATGAGCGTTACTTCGACAAAAGCAGCAAATCTTGCAAAGAACGAAGCAAGCAACACATACAAAACATAAAGTATTCTAATCAGATGTCGACAGCCGCCAAGCACTGTTTGGAAAAAGACCATAAAATAGATTGGGAAAATATAGATATTTTGTACAGGGACACAAACAAAACGGCCAGACTGGTTGTATAGAATGCCTTCATTACATGAGCTGACAGTGTGCTGGCAGGCAACACTGGAATCGGAGTTGAGGACAGTCTGTCTAGAAATATCATACACTCTACAACAGAAAAGAAGTGTATAGACACAAGGAACCACCTGGAAGGAGCTGCCGGCAGAGAGAGGCCAAGGCCATGAGGGTGGGGTCACACAGGAGAAGGATAATAACAGGAACAAGGACTTTAATCCACTCCCCCCCTCACAGATATAAATACAGCTGATATGTGTTCAGTCATTCTATTGATATTTGAGAAACGACTGTTAGTCCTGGAAAGCTTGCAATTTTTTCTTCATAAATAACTCTGCCAGATACAATCCAGTTTCAATGAGGTCCTGTTAGTAATTGTATTAATGCACAGAACAAATGTGTAAATGATAAAAGTTTATATATATATATATATATATATATATATATATATATATATATATATATATATATATATATATATATATATATATAAAGACAATATCCACGAAGGAAAGAGATAACATTATAGTGCTGCAGAGGCCTTTGACTGTTGTCCTAAGTAAAGAACGACAGTCGAAAGGCCTGCAGCACTCCAATGTTTCTTTCCTTCTGGATTTTATCTTCATTTGTATATTCATCATGTTCCATACTTTCGAGATCCTGTTACACACACACACACACACACACACACACACACACACACACATATATATATATATATATATATATATATATATATATATATATATATATATATATATATATATCATATTCATGAAACTACAAATGTGATAAAAATTTCATATATATATATATATATATATATATATATATATATATATATATATATATATATATATATATATATATATATATATATATATATATATATATATATATATATATATATATATATATATATATATATATATATATATAGCAAAACTCGAAATCTGGCCACAGTGGGAAGTGTCCAGCCAATTCGGGAAATGGCCAAGAGGTGTGGCCAAGGCCCAATTACTTGAAATTAATTGTGTATATGCTACTTTGGCCGGCCATTTCGCAAATTGGCGGGAAATCCATGGCCAAAATTCTATGTGCTGATGCAAGAATGTCCGGCAGGTGGCACATCCTTTATTTCTAGTGTGATGGTGGCATGCACATGGTAGCAAAGAAGGATATCCATTCGTCTGCTCCTTTTCAGAGAAGGTCCTGCCTCTGAGACTTGTTCTTGTTATTCTGCCACAGTGGTTTCATTGTGAGAACTGCAGTGATTCCTCGTATTTGTATAGTAGGCCTATTCTACAGTGATGGTCAAAAGTCCTACCCAGTAGGGATGATTTGATTAGCGAAATAACTATGGCCCATCTTTTACTTACTTGGCTTGACACAGCTATTCTTTATGACAGTGCCTACAGATTGGCCCGCAGTATCAGGGCTAACTTTTTGAATGCAACCTTAGGGTAATAATTTGTAAGAGAAATTGCTCAGGAATCACCGCCATGCACCAGATCCAAGCCAAAAAATGGAAAAACTCTTGTGCTAAAGCAGAGTAGAATGGCGTAGTATGGTAGCTCCGAATGGGAGGAGAGAGGCCATCTGCTGGCCTGAGTGTAGTATTATTTCGTTGCTCTACTGTACTATTGGCCTACCTTGCTGGTTCATGGCACCCAATGGCTGGGAAACAGCCATACAGTATCATATCTTATAGACGTGATTGCCGTTTTTTAATGTTATCATCTTACATATGGCTGGAACAGAATCCACAGAAAACAGGCTATCAAAATAGCTTCAGAAAACCAAAAACACACCTATATGATATATCGTATAACAGTAATGATCCCCCTAAAACTCCCTGTTGCTGGAAGGAGCATACAGTAATTATGCTGAAGTTAATAAAGGATTGTTGGCTACGACACATTTTCCTTTAAATGTGGTAAATCAGCAACCGAACACAATTTACTGGGGCTGTAGGCCTATCCCATGTAACAGTATGTCGATTTCAATTATTCATATTGTTCTTCCATAGGCTGTCCCATGGCCACTGCTAACAGGAGTAATATGCACGGTGAAGTTGGCGTACATGCAAATGAGGAACCAACATTTGATATGAAAATCAGGTTCTCGGATACTTTGAATACGTTGCAGCAAGAAAAAGCAAATAATAACTGGATCCTCACCAGAGACACATACTACCCTTTTATAGAGGACGTTAAACAGCCTAAAGCAAAAAAGAAAAAAGTTGTTGACTATCATCAACAAAGAAAATATGTTGTTATTGAAGTTGATGGGAAAGAAAAATTTATTGTGCCAGTAACAGGAGAGAACAGCATTATTTAGTACAGGGCATACAAAAGACTTGTTCGACGTACTGTCTGACACTCACTTAAAAATTGGATATGGAGGTTGCACATGGATGGAAAAGGAACCACAAACTAAGTACAAAAATGTCACCAAAGAGAAGTCATTACATTGTATCTCCGCTTATGCAAGCCATGTCAGGCCAAATTGTCTAAATCCAAAGAAGGATCCAATTTCCAAACCTTTGATATTTAAAGAATTTAACTCAAGATGCCATTTAGATCTGATTAACCTGCAAAGTGGCGAGTACAAGTTTATACTCAATTACCAGAATCATTTAACCAAGTTTATATTATTGCGACCACTGAAAAGCAAAAGACCAAAAGAAGTTGTTTACCAGCTACTTGATATTTTCACCACTATAGGTACTCCAAGCGTGCTTCCATCAGGTAATATGAGAAAATTTTCGAACCAAGTTATAAATGAACTAAAGAACATGCCACCTGAACTGAAACTGGTACACGGAAAACTGAGGCAGCCAAAGCCAAGGTTCCGTCGAATGCTCCAACCAGGATGTTCAGAATATGATGATGACATGGACGCAGACAAATGAATCAACACATATGGCTGAGAGTCTCCAATTTATTCAATTTATGAAAAACCATTCTTTTCACCAAGACATTCAGCAGTTGCTATATGAGGCTGTGTATAGCTGCAAAGCAAAAGTGAGGCTGAGTACCTCACTCTGCACAGAAGGGTTGTTGAGAACTTAGTTACAGACAGAGACCTTAAGAATGTCGAACAAGACATGGAGGATGCTCTAAACGCAAGGACTGTTTCCGACAATGAAGCTGCTGCTATGGCGGTGGAACCATCGGAAAGTCCAGACCAGTTGCCTAACAATAACAATGCAAAAGGATTCTGTGTGGTGTGTCCAAAAGAGTGTAGTTCAGACCATTGTTGTGGGTCCTGCGGCAAAGATGTGCATGCAATTTGTGGAATAAGTAACGAAGCAGACGAAGGGTACGGAGGGAAAATTACTTGCAGGCTATGTCATAATAAACACGAAATCAAGAAGACGAGGTCAGCAGCTCAAGTTAGTTTGCAAGCTCAAGGTGAGAAGGTGCTTAAAAATTCAGATGCAAAATTCCCACCAGCAAAAGTTGGAGATAGTGTACACATCCTTATACAATGTTGACAGAGGTAACCATGATCCAAGAAGCAGTCTTGCAGTTCTCATTAACGTCAAGGGCACTTTCTACAAGCTAGGAACAGAACATGGTGTTCTCAAGCAACTGCATTCCAAAAGTGAGTTTTCCATTCTGCATGAGAAACTGCTCAAGCTGGAATCCGCTGGCATGGAAGAAAAATCACTAGGAACCGTTGCGTCTTCCCAATCACTGACCGGTGGCCAAGGGAACACTCAATGCAATTGCACCACTAATGCACAACATATTGCTGCAAATACCAGAATTAAGTAACTGTTATGAAGTTTCAAATGTAATGAAAGCATATCTTGTTGTAACAAGTGATGGTCGAGATTGATAAAATAAAGAGATTTTATCAAGGATGGAATTATACAGGTGCTTCGATATTTACTTTGGACTTTTTCTTCAGACTTTGGCCGATCAGTCCATGCCATTTCACAAACTAGCTGACCAAATCGCGAAATCAAGAAAAGATCAGACACTGGCTGGTCAATTAACAACAGCAATGGCCATTTCCCGAATTGGCTGGACACTTTACTTTTAATATTGGGTTTTATTTCCTAACACACACACACACACACACACACATTACATTCACACACACATTTACACACACACATATATATATATATATATATATATATATATATATATATATATATATATATATATATATATATATATATATGTGTGTGTGTGTGTGTGTGTGTGTGTGTGTGTGTGTATAATATATATATATATATATATATATATATATATATATATATATTATATATATATACTGACAGGTTAGGCTCCATACCCTTTGTCACTTTTATTCATTTATTTATTTGTTTTCTTAATGTGATTTAAAATTTTTGTTTTAAAACATAAATATTTTATATATAATTTTTTTTTGTTTTTTACTTGTCTTTTATATATTCTATTTGTTTTAATTAATTTCTCTGAATTTTACCTGTTCCTCGGTGTGTTTTGTGTAAAAAAGTTTCCTTTTAAGTCGATTGTCATTTTTATGTTCTGACTTTGCCTTTGCATAATTTTTCTGTAATTTTTATTGTCAATGTTTTTTTTTTTTTTTATTGTAAACCCTGATGATGTAATCATGGATTATGAAACGTTGGGAATAAACATGTGATCAAATGGTTAAACAAGAGTATTCATGTCCGCCTCCGTTTGATGTCTATAAAGCTGTTCCTGTCCCTTGCTCATTGGTATATATATATATATATATATATATATATATATATATATATATATATATATATATATATATATATATATATATATATATATATATATATATATATATATATATATATATATATATATATATATATATATATATATATATATATATATATATATATACATTCATACATATATACAATAGATATATATATATATATATATATATATATATATATATATATATATATATATATATATATATATATATATATATATATATATATATATATATATATATATATATATATATGTCTTGTCACGATGCGTATCAAGTACCTGGTTATTACACAACTAATCTCAAAATTCAAAAATATACCTCACTTCAGCCAGAGACCTGAACTCTCATAACATTAATTGTTACGACTGAGTACTCTAAAGGTAACAGTGATCCCTTATGAAAAAACTTATTTATTGCTTGAAAAACCAAACTAAGTCTATCAGAATATATGTGAGGTATCAAAAATTAAACTAGAAATGTTCTAGAGTAGAAGGGCATCACTCCATCAAAAATCTCTAACTGTTTCCCTGGTCTTAATTCACTTTAGCAAAACTAAAAGAACAAAACATGTTTATCACTTTGCCTTATGCACACACAATCAATCCTATTCACTGGTGATCAATAAATGAAACACTGTTTTTCTAAAAATGTTAAATACAAAAATTTATTTTTTAAATTCAAAGTTTATAATTAGAATTCACAATTAATTAGAATTCACAATCTGAAAAATTTACTATTACTTGAAAATAACACAACACTCAATTAATTCTTGAATTAAATTATGAAACAAAACTAATTCACAAAAACTTTATCAGGAATTTAAATTAATCAAGCAAAATTTAAACTATCAAGAATTACTCAAGATTTGAAAAGAAAATCTTAAATGAAATAAAGTATGCAATGTTAAATTACGTATGCAATGTTAAATTACCAAGAAATATTTAAAATGCTATGTAAATAAATGTTACATCACAAACATAAAAAATGTGAAAATATAAAGAGATTGTAAATAGAAAAACGCACAAAAATACACATAAGATTTATCAATAATGATTTCACTTGGCAAAAATTTCCTAACTTATCATATCATGTATTAATA
>NC_089761.1:6662041-6729541 GCF_040412425.1 Macrobrachium rosenbergii
TTCATTTGTTTCAGAAATAATCAAATTATTTAATAACATAGTTCTGACTGGCGACCTAATCTAATTCACTTAATTGTCTGTCTTTTGGGGTAACTTTTAGCTTTAATTGTCAGGATTATGTGGGTCTTAGGTAGAGCAGGGCTACATAAATTACAGTAATTAACAATTAATTCATCAGCTGAAGGACTCACGTAACAATATGTGTGTGTGTGTGTGTGTGTGTGTATGTGTGTATATATATATATATATATATATATATATATATATATATATATATATATATATATATATATATATATATATATATATATATATATATATATATATATATATATATATATATATATATATATATATATATATATATATATATATATACATATACATATATATATATATATATATATATATATATATATATATATATATATATATATATATATATATATATATATATATATATACATATATATACATATATATATATATACATATATATATACATATATATATATATATATATATATATATATATATATATATATATATATATATATATATATATATATATATATATATATATATATATATATATATATATATATATATATATATATATATATATATATATATATATATATATATATATATATATATATATATATATATACACATATATATATATATATATATATATATATATATATATATATATATATATATATATATATATATATATATATATATATATATATATATATATATATATATATATATATATATATATATATATATATATATAATAATATATATATATATATATATATATATATATATATATATATATATATATATATATATATATATATATATTAGAGAGAGAGAAAGTGTTATAGAAACACAGAGACTAATATAGATACTAGTATTGAGACTATAGTAAAAAGTGAGACACATGCTCTTACGGAATCGAAACCGTCAAGAAAGGAACTGAGCAGTATTATTCAAGCGCTAAGACAAAAACAAAATTTTATGACTGTTCTCGGCATGTAGTGACAGACTGTCAGTAATTCCAACGCCCAACGGCGAGTATGAAAGATTATTGTAACCTCGTGATAAACACTTTACATCCTGCCTGTCGTGAACTACCTATCAAGATGAAGGAAATGGTGAAGTAAGAATTTATATATACTAGCTGACTAACCCGGTGCTGCCCAGAAAGACTCTTAATGATCACCAATAAACTCTCTCTCTCTCTCTTTCTCTCTTTCTTCTCCCCAACTTCCCCTCTACTCTCTCTCACACTTCTTTTCCCTCTTACTCTCTCTCTCTCTCTCTCCACCCTAACACCCCCTCTACTCTCGCTCTCTCACTTCCTCTCCCTCTCCCTCTCTCTCTCTCTCACACTCTCTCACTTTCCTGTTAACCCTGCGTTACTCTCCTGGGGTGTTTTGGCACCCCAATTTTGCCTAAGTGCTCGTAATTACTAGTAGGCAACTTATTTCTTTTCTCCCTCCCAGTACTCTCCTGACTCAAGAAGGGTGTGTCACATGTAGTGTTGCTCAGCTGTGGGTCAGTTGTTTTGGGAGCTGGACGTCGTTTTGGCCTTCTGGGGTGTTCAGTAACCCCACCAGACTAACGCCAAGAAAGAAAAGAGGGTGGATAAGCTTGCTGATTAGGCAAATATTTCATATGTTTGTAGAAAATTGCAAAAGGACTACACCATCAGAATTTGTAACTATAGATGAAATGCTTGTAGTCTTTAGGGGCCATTGTCCCTTTAGGCAGTATATCCCCAGCAAACGAACCAAATATGGCATCAAAATACATACACTGCATGGTGCAAAAACATTCTATGTATGTAACATGGAGATATATGCCGGAACACAGCCAGATGGGCCATTCAAGGCTAACAAACAATAAAATTCATCACAGGCCCTGGTCACAACACTTATTTCTGACATCTCTGGGTCTACTAGAAATGTAACATTTGATAATTGGTATGCCAGCTATCCACTAGTGGAATCACTACTTCGTGACCATAACTTGACTGCTGTGGGGACCCTTAGAAAGAACAAGGAGATTCCCCCATAATTCTTGGTGACAAAGAATAGACATCCTGTGGACAGCTTGTCTGGATTTGGAAACAACCTTACATTAGTCTCATACATACCAAAGAGTAAGAACAAGAGGAAACATGTGGTGCTCGTTAGTAGCATGCACCATGATGCAAAGATAGACGAAGCTACAGGTGATGACAAGAAACCTGAAATCACCACATTCTATAATTCAACCAAAGGAGTATATGTGGTCGACATGATGATGGATAAGTATAGCGCTTCCAGAAACAGCCGGCGTTGGCCTCTAACGGTGTTCTTTGCTCTCCTGAACATCGTCTGTGTAAATTAGTATGCCCTGTATGCTCACACCCCATAGAATAAACTGAAGCGCCGCAAATTCATCAAGAAAGTATGCATGACGCTATTAGAGGACACTCTAAAGAGGAGACTCAAGAACATTCGCCTGTCAAAAAGTCTCAGAACAGAGATTGCAAGACTGTTCCCTGAAGCTGCAGAAGTAATAACCTCAACAAATTCACAGACATTACAATGCCAAGCAAAGAGATGTGTATTTTGTGCCAGGTCAAAGGACCGAAAGGTGAAAACAGTATGTAGCACTTGCGGTAAACATGTTTGTAAGGATGACAGTAAGATGACTGTGAGCTGCATAGATTGCGAAAATGCAGCAAGTGGTGAATCAGAGTGAATGTAATGCTATATGCAATCAGCTCACACTGATTTTTTTTTTTTTCAATTTCAATTCATGGTAATATTTTTTGATAAAGAAACCATGTTTAAGTTTATGCAACAAATTTAATGCTATGTAATGAGCTCACTTTTTTTTGTCATTTCAACTCATGGAAACATTTTGTGTCTACTTTTGATACAGAAATCATGTTTATGTTTATGTAACAAATGTATAATAAGCTTAATTTCAATAAATAATTATATCTTTAGATCAAATTTTCATTTGATGTAGTTTGTACAGGAGATTTGCCTATTTTGTAATTTTTTATCTTAATATTTATCAAAAATATTAAAAAGTCACACAAAATGGTGTATCCTGTGGGTGATTTTCAAAGTAAATGTGATTTGAATCAGCG
Source organism: Macrobrachium rosenbergii (assembly GCF_040412425.1). Classification (NCBI taxonomy): domain Eukaryota; kingdom Metazoa; phylum Arthropoda; class Malacostraca; order Decapoda; family Palaemonidae; genus Macrobrachium; species Macrobrachium rosenbergii. The sequence continues at coordinate 6,665,202 of NC_089761.1, forward strand.
TGTTGGTAGTTTTTCCTTAATTTTATAATTTATTTTCTTGTACTGATTTATATTAATATCAATCAGCTACAAGCGATTCAAACTGTTCAGCAGGGATTGTAGATATATCCTGAACCAGCAGTATGACGATATTTTACATAATAGTAACAATATAAATATTTTTGTATTGGGGTGAGTAAATACCCCAGGGGAGTACTCATGTTTGGAAACTCCAGCAAAGTAACGCAGAGTTAAGAAAGTTGCTTCAGTTACGTTGCCCAACATTTTTAACATTTTATATTTCACCCCTTCTCATCCCCCTCCTATCAGGGCTGAACTTGTACTTAAAGGGCATCGCGAGTGTCACTATCCATCTCAGTGACCTCGAAAACTATGGATTAGACACTAATATCTGTCATTTTCAGCTATTTTTACATGTCACCCTCTTCGCACCCCCAACCCCTTTACTGCCAGTGATGTCCTGTATTGCCCCTACCACAGTATTCTTTTTGAGATAGTAAGTCATATGTATACCAAGTTTGGCTGAAATTGCTCAATGCATTTCAGAGTTATGCTGGAACATACACATACACACATAAATACATCCATATATATATATATATATATATATATATATATATATATATATATATATATATATATATATATATATATATATATATATATATATATTTATTTATGTGTGTGTATATATATATATATATATATATATATATATATATATATATATATATATATATATATATATATATATATATATATATATATATATATATATATATATATATATATATATATATATATATATATATATATATATATATATATATATATATATATATATATATATATATATATATATATATATATATATATATATATATATATATATATATATATATATATATATATATATATATATATATATATATATATATATATATATATATATATATATATATATATATATATATATATATATATATATATATATATATATATATATATATATATATATATATATATATATATATATATATATATATATATATATATATATATATATATATATATATATATATATATATATATATATAAAGATGGAGTAAAACATACTGATCTTGGTATGTTTATGAAAAATGTACTTAGTTGTTCACACTGTCGGCATCAGGTAATCACGATGCTAGACTATTGTCAGTTTGCCGAATTGCAGCATAACATTTGTTTTTAATGTAGATACTGGATTTTGGTCTATTTCAACTAGAAATCTTATTCGAGAATTATCCATATGCAATTTTGTGTTTTTGTCATGTTTTTCATTTTGCCTCACATTCGAGGTTGAGTAATGAATGTGTTCGTGAGTGTGTTTCACACCGAGTCGGTGTGGTTGTTCTTGATGATTGATCATCTGTACAGAGATCTCGTTGTGTTGAGATGGACACCCTGTAAATATTCATTCCAAATAAAAGAAGAAAGGAGGCAATGCTTTAAACCAACACCTCGATTTATAACCAATGGTAAGGATGGTGGTGTCCTTATACATACACAAATACATGACTGAATTTTAAATTTATTTCACAAAGGAGCACTGATAATTGCTTTACCATAGTTGAGATTTGTCGATGCCATAATATTCAGAATTAGTTATTTGCAAGGTGTAAAACATTCGGTAAATGAACTTGGTTTCCTACAGGAATCAGTGTTTGCACAATAAATCCTTGCTGGAGAAACATGGCACATATTACTTCACCGAGATACATTTGAATAAGCCAACGGTAAGAGAATTATTATGCCAACATTTGATGAAAAGTTACGTACAGAGCTGACAAACAAACATACAGACGTGAGATGATAGACTATAGCGGTATATTCGTGAGATGAGATGGATACAAAACAAGAAATGTTGATGTCAGGGATAATGCAATGACATCTTACACATAGGATAGATTCTAAGAGAGAGAGAGAGAGAGAGAGAGAGAGAGGTGCAAAACGATCTTTCCCTACGGAGTCTCTGGTAACTAATCCCCAATTTATGTGTAATATTGATATCACCGTCTCCCTTGTTTCTCGATTTATTTGCGTTAACAACTCATAAATTTGCCAGATATTGCAACAGTATCACAATGACATATGCCATCATAACTCATAACCATTTATTGATCCTTATTAAAGGCAAGGGTTTGTATATTATTAATTGACGTAAAATTATGAAGGGACACTTGGTGCAATGTGTGTGCATAAAGTATCGTGACATTTTACTAATGGTTCACTTCATAAACACTTGAACCATTATTTTAGCAAGTTATGTGGTACAATTTTAAATCTACAAGATAAATTTCCCATTGACAGTATATTTAGATTTATAAAACTATGATGATATTCAACAAATCTCATAACCAAACCAGGCAGCTGTGATAAATCATGGGAACCTTCACCGCTGGATCATACTAATAACGATTAAAACGGCCATAACAGTAATTATCGCTTTTCCAGGCGTCTGAAAATATGACAAAATTAAATTAATAAATACGTCTGGTATAAGATATTTTCTAGTCAAGAGATGATAAAATCTATTGTCAAATCTTAGGTAATGTTATAGGAATAAAGTGGGTGCACGAAACTCTTCGTTAAACGAACCTCTGTACGATTTTCAGTAATTGCATTCCTAGCATTTCTTGAGAAACATCCAATATTAAGCGAAAGTTGCTCACAGCTGATTCTTGTAAAAGACTCTACCCAACAGGTCACACAGCTTTAAAGGAATTGCAGAAAGGGCTCCGACTTTTTGTACCTTCATTCAGTTTATGATTTTAAACGATTATTCATTATTTGTATAAGAATATTTGAATCATCGATAATTATGACAATTTTGACAATACATCAATATATTGTGACAACAGTAAAACTTAGAAAAAATATCCTCACATTTTTCCTTAAACATTCAACAAATATAAACTTCTGCATGAACTATTTTTCTATATATATCCTCATCTACTCCATCATAATTCAGTAAAGATGATAAAGTCAGCATTTGTAGCTTACTTTTTCTTGCTAATTGAGCAGATTCATTTTAGAATTATTTGTTCTTTACACAGAAGTACACAAGGATATTTTTCGCCAGGGTACCTTTTATTTGCCTTAGTAATCTCATCTTCAATAAATTTTACAATATTTTCTCAAAGAAAGTGAAGACCTTGTAATAAACGCTGGTAATTTCAAGGGAGTAATCAGGAATCCGGCAAAAGGCAAGGCCCTATCAAGACAATGCTTGCAAATATTGTTATTTATTTACGACCATATGAAATAATAAATAAATGTCCATCTCAAACCTTCGCTAGAAAAAAATCGTGGAGAACCTTTCCAAAACAAAGCATAGTCACTTTATTAACCTAAGATTTTACACCACATTTATTAAACCATTTACTCCTTCTTTTATTGTCCAATTATGTAGTTCTTTGCTTAATATGTTGATGTTCACTTTAATATATAGCCATTCTACATAAAGTTTCTTTGAAAGAATAAATAACTTTTTTACAACGTAAGAAAGTCAAACGTTTGTTATACTTTACTTCAAACCAATAGTATATTTTCATCCTTATGGAATGCTTTATAGGAATGCATACTGGATATCTTAATTATGTCAGCTATTATTTTAAAACGTGTACGTATCCGATTTCCTTGACTATTGTATTCTCATATTCCAAATCCTGTTAAGCTTACCATATGTTCGCTTTCAGTTTTCCATATTTCTTTTCTAAAATCTTGAATCCTTTCTCCCAGCAACCACAGCCTCTTCTACATTTGACAAGCAACACAAATGAAGTGAGATTTGCTTGCACCCTCCTTTGTAGAAGGGTTTCATATAAAAAAATTAAGATAACTATTCCTGCCCTATGCAATTTAGTCAATCTTCCACATAATAATAGTAGAATGAATTGTAAATTCACAAAACCATTAGCTCAGCAATTCTCTATCTTCAAGACTTAAGCTTGGAATATTTTCTAGAAAAATATTCGATGGCACGTGACCAACGACAGGATAAGCATGCGCTCTTGGTGGAAGAGTCACAAGTTTAACTGTCTCGTTACTGGGAATCTGAGCCAGCAATAAGATGCTGAAGAAACCTGTAAAGGCTGTGTCATTGACAGGAGTGACCCCCCAGTGATTCAGTGCATTTAGTGCACCAAAACTATGTTACCTAACCTTTTGCTTACTTAACCAGAAATAGAGTAGCGTCTCTTTAGTATGCTTTGAAGTTTATTACGTTTTTCAGTTCTTCTGATTCTTTAACTAAGTTTTTTTCTCAGACTGCATTGAAAACATCTTAACAACAGAGGTTTATTTGTTTATACTTTTCCTCTTATTCGATATAGTAAAAAATCTTTGATTCACGTCTAGCATATCCTCATCATTCCAATATATTAAAGTATTTAGTTGTCAGTTTTTACCAGAACTTCTCAAGCTTTGCTGTGATTCAGTCTTCTAAAAGCGAAACATTATTTGGCAGCAACACTTACATGGCGATAATTAGAAGCTTATAAACTTCTATACGTAACAGAAATCATTTCTACATCACCTGTATAATTCGTCTACATAATTAAACTAGTTGTCAACGTATATCTTATATTAACCTGAGCTGTACTCAATATTTTTTTTATAATTTGGAAGATATTGGTATGAAATACTTTTAGAATAATCTGAAATCTCCTACAAGAATTAAGCTGCTAATTGTCTTTCGTTGTTTGCGAAGATATCTTTGGTTAACAGAAGTTTTTAATTGTAATATAGGAGCTAAATAAATCATTATGACAAGATTTGAAGAGCTATTGCAGAGGAAGGGCTTAGGCAATTCTGCAAAGTCTAACAAAATACATTTAAGTTTTGTATATAAAATATATCAATGACTTTTCATACAGAGGCATTATTGGAGCAAATTATAGGTGGCTATATTACAGAGAAAGAGAGAGAGAAAAAAATTGATTATGCAAAACTTAACTGAAGATATTCAGCACTCTAGGGATAAAAAAAGATAAGGCAAAACAACAGCATACCTAAAAAGAATTAAGAACAGCAGTAAAAGACAAACTTCTCTAAATAGCCTAGTTACAAAGACCCATGAACTCCTGTGTGGTGATCTGGTCTTAATTAGACAGGCAATGACGGTACTGGGAGGGATAAATTAAACAAATTAAGGTTAACCAATGCATGAAAACACAGTGTTCTGTTTGCAGACAGGGTACTTGGTTAAACAACTTTCGCAATTCCTACAGAAACATAAAAACTTCGGAAGTCCTGTGCTTGTCTTTCATTGCACAAACCGATTTATTATAAAATGAAATGCATACAGTTTTTCAGTTTCATAAAGTACAATACACCGTCTCTCAATATCATATCATAGTTATTATATTCATGCACATAACTTGAGTACATTATTTCCGATAAGAGTTTACAGAAATGTTGTACCTCTCTGAAGGCTTTTTTTTTATTTAACACAAAATATTGTTGAATATAGAGGTAATTGGTAAGGGTTAAATATCTATAGTTTTTCGAAGGATGCTCAAAAATACAAAGAATGTCTGTAATGTAGTTATATCATCTAAGAAGCCATCGTGGAAATAAACTGAATATTTTTTTTATATCATGACACATAAACCAAATTCAAAGTAAGGATGCATAATCACTCACATAATTATTATTTACTGTATTCTTATGATAACAAATTGAAGACCAGACTAGAACTTCGTTGGCCCAAGATGAAATGAAACTGCAAGACAACACTAACAGCAAAGTAAACTTCAAAGGCCAGGTTGTGAGAGCTGCTTTCCACTGTTTTTAATTGTTATTATAAGATGCTAATGTCATTTCTCTTTGTAAACATAGATTTGAAAGGTTAACGTAATTACATGATAGGTGTGTAAAAAAAACAGTTAAAATAATAAATTGTGGATTATTTCCAAAGCACAAAACAGGTAAAACCTAATGAGATATAGAGGAGTACAGAAAAATATCATTATTAGGATTGATTAGTGGCAGATAGCTTGGGATGAAATATGAATGAGATGTTATCTGAGTACGCATTTACTAGACAATTGTAAGGCTCTTAAAGTAGGTGAGGTGGAAACAGTCACTGATAAATTTCAACACTCAAAGATTACTAGTTAGTGAGATTTACAATCCGGTGCAACAGGAAGATATTGAGGCACCATCTTAGTAAATTGTAGAAAGGCCATACAGTATCGAATCTCCCAGCATCTAGCTGGCTGCTTTAGCTGCATGACGTTTTAGATCTTATATAAAGTAAATATTTAATGCTTGAAACCAATGTCTCAGACAGTCCTAACTATAAAATGCTATCTATACCAGGTTTTTTTGGCAGCAAGATATTCAGAATTTACTCATTTAGCATCTGTTTCGACTGTTTTTGTGACATAATTATACTTATCTCACAAAAAACAGGAATTATAAACTGGTGATATCTACTTTTTGTTTTGTTTGTTGCTATTTTCATTTCCCTCTTTATTTTGTTTTTGTTTTTGTACTATGATTCATACGATTAGTAAGGCGTGTTCACATAAAATTATTCCTGTCTTATATTTTCTGTGGTTACAGTGTTGACTGTAACAGTTAACATCCAGAATTTATCATTTCAGTTATGTCCTTAGTTCCTGGAAGATTAACGTCCAAGAGTTATAGTTACTCTGGATCTAAATGTTTCTTTCGTTTCTCCCAGATGGCTTCTATGCTGATTAGAAGTAGTAAGGTCATTGTGATTCTCATTTGATTGTAATTAAATTTGCAAATATTGTCGACGATGAATATGAAACCTGAAGTGTTCAGATTGACTTTCATTATGTTTTTTTATTTGGTTAACCATAAAGAATTAAAACAAACTATCTAATCTAAAGGTCCCCGTAGTCGTTACAATCGCCGGATCCGGTCATCTGAACCGGAGGTAAACCTCACTGTGTATGGTGTTCTCCTCCGACCAAAACTGGGCAGATAGCTGGGGAACACCAAGGTCGAAATTGCAATTTCATGCTGTAAAAGGTTTCGCTGCTGATTTTGAAAGTTCAGTTCTAGTAGAATAAGATTCAAGAGAGCAACCTTCTGAAATCGGTGTAGGTCACTCTGAAAAATGGCCGTATATTCTGGCCCATATGTACCAAATGAGTCTCTAATGCAGTTCCCCATTTTGTAAGATATGTTCATACCTATGCTTCTAATTGTCATAGAAACATGATTATGGTGTCTGAATATATAATTTCAGGGTCAAGGACTCTCTTAACACCAATTTCAATACTACTAGTAGGTTTATTATATTGTTATGGATAGGAAATTTCTGAAAATTACTTGTCATTAACATGAAGAATGTATTGCAACATTGTTATTTATTTAACAGTTGTTTTCTCCAAGTCTCTTCACTTAAGTTATCCATTATTTTACTATAATAATGTTTATCATGTACTATCCAGTGCTTCACTTTTTTTACAGAGGCACTCGAGGAATGCGAATCATAATGGATCCTGCAGCAAATATAAAAAAGTTTGATGTAGTGCTTAGTGAATTGACAGACTTTTCTATATGTATAATATGTCAGAAAACCAGTACAGTTAAAGGCACACTACAGAATGTTAGAACTCCAGACACTCTCATAAATGCTATGTCCAAAAGGCAAGATTGTGTTGCTCTGAGGCTCAGTGGACAAATATCCTCAGAGAAACTGAAGAAATGGGGCCGTGACTGTTGAAAATGGTATACCTTACAGAAAAGTTGTGACCTGTCAGAGAAAAGATGTAAGCAGTCATCATGTGAAAGGTCAAATGAAGAACCAAGTTCTTCACCAAGTGATTCTAAGCAGAAGTTTCTTAGGTCATATACATCTGTTTTCAACTATTTAAGCCAATGTATTGTATGTGAAAGTAAATTTACATTTCGCAACAAAGCTAGGAAAGCCATGACAGGAACAAGAGGTAAAACACTAAAAAAGAAAGCAACTGAACTGGGTGACAGAAAGATGCTGTCAAGGATTCAAGCATTTAAAGATTCAGACGTTGACCTAGTGGCACTAGACATACAGTATCACAAGAAATGTATGAATGCTTATATGGCGAGACGAATCACAAAGCAAAAGACTTCTTCATCAGATAAATTAACGAATGATGCATTTGTTATGTTATCAAATGAACCCCGACAATCATTGATCGAACAAAAGAATGTCCTCGTGCTTTTATCTATTTGTGATAGGTACAGACACTTCCTGATGGAAAAAGGGAATAAGTGGTGCATATGTTTACACATCACTTCAGATGAGAAAGAAGCTGGAAACTCATTTTGAAGATAAGCTTTCACTTTGGTCATCAGACAATCAATGTTATGTATGCTCATCAAATATCATGGTTGCATCCATCCTGGAGAAAGTCATAGAAATGACTGGGCAGACAAAAAATAGAACAAATGAGGAAACTCTCCAGCAGGCAGCTCAGATTTTACATAAAGTATCTAAAAATTGTAAGCAGTCAGAATCAGAGAATAACAACACTACAGCCAACATAGCTGGAGCAGCAGCATTTGATATGATACCCAAAGATTTGATTGTTTGTGACCACAGGTCCAAGTGTTGTTCATAAAGGAATGAATATACAGTGAAATTGTCTGCAAAGTTTGGCTTGAAATACACGGTTGTCACTGCAGATCAAGCTATTTACGGTATTACATTCAGTCTCCGTGAAAAAGCTCCTGATTATGAAGAAACATATGCTCCTCTCATCCTGATGCTAGGCCAGTTCCGCTTGGCTTACAACTTCATTGCAACCACTGAGAAGTTGATAAAAGGCAGTGGAGGAGAAATCTTAGCCAAGAGTGGTATTTGCAAGCTAGGAACTGCAAAAAGATCTTTGGACCTGCCGGTGATCACTGCCAAAGCATGAGAGCTCACAAACTCCTTCGAGAAACCATGGCTAGACTACATATGGAGGCTTTTGAGGACTGGTATCAGAGCAATGATGGTGATATGCAGTTGATTAGTGACCTGGAAAATGATCTCTAAGAGTTTTGCAATGGAGTTATTGAAGACAATGCACAAGTAGCCACAAAACTACCAAGGCCTTCTATCACTAGACTGAAGGAACTAATTGCTGAATTTGACCAATGGAGGGAATCCTCACCATCTCATGTCGTAAGGAGATCTTATATCAAAATGGTCAACATTTTGCTAAGATTTACTTCATCTTATAGAAGAGGTGTCTTGGAACAGTCTCTACATGAAAGCAACAATATGTTGCCATATATCATTTCCAGTGGTCACCATAACTCTAGTTATTCTCTCCCACTATACCTCAGTGAGATGCATGAGCTGAAGAACACCACCTGAAGTCTGGAGCTACTTCATGAAGGGATATTTTGCAGTTCGTCGTAAAGAGGACTCTTTCAATGGAGTTCCAGCAGATATGGCTCTATAGCAGGCTTATAATAGGGATGCCAAACAGGGTGCCAGAAAACCAGGGAAAATCATAAATATATGTATATATATATATATATATATATATATATATATATATATATATATATATATATATATATATATATATATATATATATATATATATATACACACACACACACACACACAGCACACAAGATACAAAAGCTAGAACGAAATGGGTTTACACTAAACATATTGCATCTGAAGTGTCGACACAGTTTAGAGAAGTGTTGAATATCAATGAAAGAGGAACCCCTAACCATCACAATGAAGGTAAACCCAAAGGAGTCTACAAGATACTCAGTTGCGTAAAATATCACATGATTAACCATTTTAGAAATTTTTCAAAAGATTTGATGAACCTAGCCATAGATCAAACCGCATCTGTGCAATATCGAGAGGACTGGGAAAGATGCACTAAATGCCTGCCTGAATGACCATGGTGCAAAAGTAAAGATTAAATTGCACACATTTTAGACAATACATGTCAAAGCTAAAAAAAAAAAAAAAAAAAAGTACCTGAGGATTAAAGAAAAAGTATAGCTCCTACAGAAAATTTTCCAGGAAAAATCTTCAGGGATGGATGTCAAATTAGAAGAAACAATTGGATTATATGAATGCTCTGCTACCCCTCCTTCACTGTTTGAGGATGGCAATATGTGGAAGACGAACAAAGCTGTGTGGCTTAATGCAATTCTTCGTGAAACTGAAATCCAGGCACAAGATGAACTGCCAGAAGCTGATGAACCACATTGCTTGATTGTTGATGCTATGTGCTTATAGGGACATGTATTCATCGAAGGTGAAAAATTTCAACAGTACCAAGACAGAATATTGAGAAAGCTGATGAAACTGCTGCCTCCAAATTGTAATAGCATACACTTCCCTGGTGATAAAAAATGTGACCATTTGTTATCCACTAAAGATTGTGAACGCCGAAGACGACAAAATATTGGAAAACCACAAAAGAATATGAAATTGCTAGTGCAGTGCATGCACCTCCCTTCAAGGAATTTGCCACCAGAAAAAAAATAAAGCGAAACTATTGACTTACATGTGTGAACAGTGGGAACAGTCTCCCATAACCCACAATTCATGTATTCTTCTGTACATATCTGGAGGTTTCACTGATGAGCTAAAAAGCATTTGGGTCAGTTTCGATGATTTTGTGGTAGTTCCACTCCTCAGCTCAACATAGGAAGAATGTGACACACGAATAGCCCTACATGCTATATTTAGTGCTGTATAATTTGGAGTCAAAAGAGTAGTTGCATGTGGCACTGATACTGACATCATGGTCATCCATCTCTAATACTCAAACACACTATTGAAGGATGTTCATCTATGAATTCACGAAGTTGCTGCTGTACTAGGGACAGACGATTGTAAGCTTCAACCTTTCCTCTATGCCTTCTCTGATAAAGATGATTCCTGCAGCCTCTTCAAAGATACTTAATGTTCGAAATAGATTTAACACTCAAATATTGACTGAGTATGGAGAAGATGGAATAACAGAAATAATTATATTCAAAATGCAGCTCGAAAGATTTTAATGACTTGCTACACCCAAGATGTACAATTTAAATCATTGGCTGCACATCGAGCTCATCTCTTCCTCAGTGGAGGATATAATCAAGATATGAGGTTCTTGACACCAACTGAGGATGCATTTCAACTCCATCTAAAGCACAGCTTGCTTGCGACATTAGTGCAGAAAAGAAGTCATGTTCCAGTTCCAAATCTCCCTTATGCGCTGATCTATGCCTGGAGAATAGATGAACGACTTAAGCCATTACCAGTGCTTCTGCCATCGTATCCTGAGGCCAATGATAAGTTCAACAGCTGCAAATGCACCTAGGGTCAGTGTAAGAAGAATTATTCCTGCCAAAAAGCAAAAGTACCTTGCTGGGCAGCATGTCGATGTGAAGGGAAAACTGAAAAATGTTACCGTGTACAGACATTAGCATTACTAGATATTCAAGAGGAATATTCAGATGAAAATAATGCATATTTTATTTTGTATGATTCTGAAAATACAGCAATATGTTTTAGCAATGATATAACGTTGCATAGACCCAAAAGTATTAAAACATTTAACAGGTGATTTTGACCATTATCATAATTTTACATTTTAATTAAGTACACGTTACTTTAAATAAATGTTCCCAGGTGTAACAAATGTATAATGTTATCATACAAAGGGTAAATATCTTAAATAATATATATATATATATATATATATATATATATATATATATATATATATATATATATATATATATATATATATATATATATATATATATATATATATATATATATATATATATATATATATATATATATATATATATATATATATATATATATATATATATATATATATATATATATATATACATATACATATATATATATATATATATATATATATATATATATATATATATATATATATATATATATATATATATATATATATGTATATATATATATTCATTGTCTGCTTAGTAAGCTGGAATCAGACGATTTGCTTGGTATAGAAAAGTTCTTACTACCCAATATATATTTCATTAATGCAGACAAGTAAACATAATATCACCTTAGCATGAAACATATATATAGATTCATCCATCTTTTACTTAAATTTATACATGACAAAAAATCAATAAATAAATAATCAATGCGCCAACCTTGATTCTGTGAAAGTGGGCTATCCAATCGTTATGAAATTAGAGCCATAAGATTCCCTGATTCTGAAAACATATATTTAAACATCAAAATCATGTTTTATGCCAATAAAAAGCATTTATATGAGCATATGTTACAATTGGGGAGTTGTGTCTGGAGACTGATTGGGTTCCTACGTACGTGATTATATGGCCTTTTTCAGAGTGACCTACACCGATTTCAGAGGGTTTCCCTCTTGAACCTTATTCTACTAGGACTGAACTTTCATAATCAACAATGAAAACTTTTACAGTATAAAAATGCAATTTTGCCCTAGATTAGCCACGGTGCTCCCCGACTTAGGAGTCAGTCGGCCTTCCCGAAACCTCCACGTTCATGGCGTGATCTCAGGATTTACTTCAGTTTCACCTGGACGCTGAAAGGGTAACATGCCAGCTACGTCGGCATTTCAGTTCTAGGAGGAGTTTTTGAACGTCGTAGGAAAGCGAAATGAGGCTTATGATAAATTAGCTTGAAAATTACAGGAGAAAGATACAATATAATGTATACACACACACACACACACAAACACACACACACACACACACACACATATATATATATATATATATATATATATATATATATATATATATATATATATATATATATATATATATATATATATATATATATATATATATATATATATATATATATATATGTATATATATGTATGCATGTATATATACATACATACATACACACACACACACACACACACACACATATATATATATATATATATATATATATATATATATATATATATATATATATATATATATATATATATATATATATATATATATATATATATATATATATATATATATATATATATATATATATATATATATATATATATATATATATATATATATATATATGAATGGATGATCTCACGCTTTTTATATTTATTGAATGGAAAGAAGACCCTGGTGACTGGTTTAATTACCGAGAATGGACGAGCTGACCGACATGGAATTATTATATATGGTCTCCTTTCTTATAAAAATAAAAAACACATTTGTATGAGAGAACCATAATCAGTGTACTAGAGGTTACTGGCTGCGCTTTGCTTCCGCGCCACTAGTCGTTCCTTGTATTGGGGCATATCATCCCAGAGACATGTAAAGCAATTATTCAAGTTATGCAACACGAGTTTACAAAGGTGAAAAGTAAGTACGTTGCATACACAGCATCTTGCATAGTCTAGTGGTACATAGTCTAGCACACAGTAGGTCTATGATCCGTCTAAAGCAGAACAGACGCTTAAACCTACGTTTCTGTAGCCAAATAAGAGAGCAGTTTTCACCTCTTTTGTACACGAAATTTTTATTTTATAGAAGGGAAACTGAAATATTCAAAATGTCATTATCATAAACTTTTATTTTATGCTCGGAAAATAACAATGTAATTAAAACAATAGTACTCATACATAAGCAGACACGCATATATACTGTATATATATATATATATATATATATATATATATATATATATATATATATATATATATATATATATATGCATATATATATATATATATATATATATATATAATATATATATATATATGTGTGTGTGTGTGTGTGTGTGTGTGTGTGTGTGTGTGTGTGTGTATGTGTGTGTGTGTATAGACAGATAGATAGATAGATAGGATAGCCAGAAACAGGGGAAGACATTATTATTCCCTATATGGGGAAAAGCTGGGTTTTCTGAAAATCGTTATATTTTTATCATCAGTATATATATATATATATATATATATATATATATATATATATATATATATATATATATATATATATATATATATATATACATACTTAGATATTAATAAATCTATACTAATCAAGTAGATATAAAAGAACATAAAAAACAACCATGTATTGTGGTACATATAGAAATGAACAATGGTGCAAAGAGTCATTTGCAGTTTTCAAATAAATAACACGAAAATAAAGAATAAAATAACTGACATAAAAGCAATGATCAAATATGAGGAACCTACAAACCAAACTGATATCAAATTAAATCTCCTACTTAGGGTCTCATCCACTCATAGGGGTGTTAGCCATCTCACGGGTTTATCTTTGAGCGGAGGAAAATAATGACATTAGACAAGAAACCTTGTCGCTATCAAATACAATTCAGTAATTTTAAAATCCTCGGCCAGACACAAATCAGATATTCCCATCTGTTTTCAGTCTCTGTGTATAATATATCAACCATTTACACTCAACAGTCGAACTACCTATTTTTCATCTTTAGCCTCAGGTGTTAACATAACCATAAGAATATCTTTTCACCAGACACTTCAATATTGTTTTATTTTACTGTCTCTTTCTTTGCATTTCTTTCTGATTTATTTGCTGGGAAGTTTTACTGGAAGATATATGTTTGATTTAGAGTTTATTGTTCTTTATTCATAGATTATTTGGCAGCTTTCATTTTCAAGTATTTTATTTTTTATCTAGGTGTCATTTATTTTGCGGTTTTTATACACATTTATATCTAGCTAATTAGTATAGTTTCCTTACTATCTATTTTTATTTTATGTAATTTTTATAGATAACTAAACCTGATGATAAGAAAGATAAAGGAACTCCATAAAAAAGTTCGGTTGTGGATTTGTAAATGATCAGGGAATAATAAATAATAATGTTGCCAGCTTTACCATGCCTTCTGGAGGCTGTCCTCTCCCTCCTTAAATTAGAGTCGTCTATAAACGAAAATATAGCCAACTGATATGTGTATATATACAGTATACAGTATATATATATATATATATATATATATATATATATATATATATATATATATATATATATGTGTGTGTGTGTGTGTGTGTGTGTGTGTGTGTGTGTGTGTGTGTGTGTGTGTGTGTGTTTGTGGTTGTGGTTGTAAGTATATATATATATAATTTCTTTCTTTATTCTTTTGGAGAAACAAGTACAAAATATAAATTTCTCTTCAGATGTACAATTGTTATTTGCTCCTCCAAACAATTACAATATAAAAAGTTTTTCAAGCAGGGTTTTAATCTATTTTTGAAATGAGTACTAAACCACTCCCTAACAGAATAGTCCTCCAAAACGAACTACTTGAAACAGAAGCAGTAATGATAACCTTTAAATTTTGTACAAAGATGCAGTACACTTCGTGTATTAAGGAGAATAAATTCTTATTGCATGAAATACCTAAAGTTGCTCGAGGTTATTCCAGAAATTATTCGTTGTCAGAGATACAAAAATTAATCTTAATATTTATTGAAGGTGAACGGTAAAGGTTAGAATGGAAGACGATTAATAGCTGATCTATTGTATCAGTAACTATTATTGCACACACGTGGGTTTTAATACAGGTGTTTACAATAATGTAACAAACTAGGGTAGAAAAGATATATATATATATATATATATATATATATATATATATATATATATATATATATATATATATATATATATATATATATATATATATAAAGAAAAGGAGCCGTTGCTCAGTAGCACACCAAG
Organism: Macrobrachium rosenbergii; assembly: GCF_040412425.1. Taxonomy (NCBI): domain Eukaryota; kingdom Metazoa; phylum Arthropoda; class Malacostraca; order Decapoda; family Palaemonidae; genus Macrobrachium; species Macrobrachium rosenbergii. Next base: position 6,680,940 of record NC_089761.1, read on the forward strand.
TTTGATGCGAAAGGACAGGCGTCTTATCTATAAATAATTTGTTAGCCGATGTTTTGTGACACATTTTCTAGTCTCATTTTTAAGGCTGATGCAACTGGAGACACTATACTGTAATAGTCCAGCTGTACGTGTAAACGCAGTTGTGAAAACCATAAAACACAGAAAAGTAGTAAAAATCATAGTGTAAATAAAGTTGAATTCAACATAGTAATTCACATAAGAACCCACCCGATTGAATTCAACATAGTAATTCACATAAGAACCCACCCGATTGAATTCAACATAGTAATTCACATAAGAACCCACCCGAGCAGTGGAAATAAGGAGATTGAAAGGAACTGTTTTTGAAAACAATGATAACTGTTCTGTAAACATTAAATTAGTCAACGAATAATTGTGCAGCAGACAATATGGGCTTTTAAAGCTGGGAATGTCTTTTTTTATTAAAAGATTTTAAAATATTTAAGTCAGTTTCATTACTGACCCTTCCATCAATCTTGAAGTCCTTATTTTCTATATATATATTTTACAATTTATCGAGTGATTTTTTTTCGTTGAATCTTCAGGGTTGGATAGCCAGTTACCAGTTCCATAACCAACTCATCTATGTCATTCTGTATAAATGAATTTTTTTACTTATACCGCATGCACAAAGGGAATTATATCTGACAAATTATTCTGCCCCGTCCAGGACTGGAACTTTTGCGTTGGGTTAGATACAACGATAAACGGTCGAATTTGATCACTAAGTTCTCAAGTAGTGTTAATAACGATTTTAAGCTCAAGACTTGAATTCGACAGAGTAGTCAAATTCGGATTAATTATCCTCGTTTCTAAACCAAAGACATAGCTCCGAATGCTGGACCAGGAAGGAGGCAATCTCAAGGTATAGTGAATAAAGTTATATATATATATATATATATATATATATATATATATATATATATATATATATATATATATATATATATATATATATGTGTGTGTGTGTGTGTGTGTGTGTGTGTGTGTGTTTGTGTGTGTGTGTGTGTGTGTCTGTGTAATTGTAATAGCCACAATGGCCTCTTTAACTTTCTCAATTCTTTTCGCTTTTTGCATACGCTTGTCACTACAAAGCCTTAAGATACAAGTGCAAGAAATGTGAAGAAATTCTGATGTCCGGTAGCAGGAAACGAACCCGGGTCCCCTAATCAGAACAGAGGCACTAATGAGTTTACCCACTCCCCCTTTGACAGCCGCAAGGTGTGGATTTGTAGTTAGAAACGGTTGTGTATGTTTTACCAACATGTATATGTCCTTCGTCAATGGTCTGGAAAGAAAGCTAAAATCAGTCATATATATATATATATATATATATATATATATATATATATATATATATATATATATATATATATATATATATATATATATATATATATATATATATATATATATATATATATATTTTTTTTTTTTTTTTTTTTTCCCTGGGTTTATGGTATTTTTAAAGGCCAGCAACTAACTTTATCTAGTTGGCCTTGAGTTCTGACTTGCGTAAAGGGAAATCATAAAAACAAAGAACGAGGGATGATTTTAGGAGCTGAAGGCTCTACTTCATAAGGAAATGTTACATAAACATTTGGGAATTATATTTACAAAAGAAAGCATTAGAAGGGAAAATGGGTAAGTAAATTGTTAAAGGGCTTGCAACGCCTGAAGATCCTTCTACTGGAGTCTTGACTAAGGGCAAGCCACAGTCCAAGATGAGTCCACTGCCAATAGGTCCCTCAGCAAGAGAGATTTATACATTACACGCCAGTAAAGGAACAATATAACACAGAATATGACTTGAGTCTGCACTGAGGGTGCCAAGGACTCGAGGAATGAATGACCACTTTACACTTGAACACAGGACATTGGAAATGGCACTGAATAAACTGACGCAAGGGACAGAGGTGAAATACTGGCACCTCAATAACTTTCTAAAGGGCAAACTGTCTTGACTAAAAAGTCTTTACTCGCACTTTACCTTAGGGGAAACTGGTCTCTGGTGAAGGATGACGAGGGACAATCACACGTATGGCAATGCACACTGTCACTCGAGAATGACTGTGGTCTGGAGTCGGACAGGAGTTAATGAAGGTCTCTTAGCAATTGTATCACTCGGCCGCGGGTATGGCTAATGGCCCAACTAACTCCCCTACGACTACGACTGCTACCGTACTTCTACTGCCTTTCAGATCTCCTGTCCTTCCCTTTTAAGGCCTCGGCTGTGTGTCGTGGCCGCATGCAAACTTCTGCCGATAACTGGGGCCGTGTGCAAACAATGTGTCATTTGCAAGGTGTTCAGCTATCAGGTTGCCTCTTCCTAGGTATCCTGCGAAAGGAAAGACAATTCAGCAGCTTAATCTGCCTGTAGAAAGGTTGTTTTAAGCAGATTAGCTGGGTTAAGCTGCTTGAGGAGTGGCACCCAGCCTCGTATCTTTGCCTTTTAACCGTGCCATAATATCTGTTTCCAGGTAAAGAGGGACAGATCGAAATGTTGTTTGTTACTCTCAGTAACTAAGGGCAAATTAAGGGTCGTCTGTGCAAGGCTTTTATATTATAATAATGATAATTATAATATATATATATATATATATATATATATATATATATTATATATATATGTATATATATATATATATATATATATATATATATATATATATATATATATATATATATATATGTATATATATATATATATATATATATATATATATATATATATATATATATATATATATATATATATATATGTATATATATATATATATATATATATATATATATATATATATATATATATATATATATATATATATATATATATATATATATATATATATATATATATATATATATATGTATATGTATATATATATATATATATATATATATATATATATATATATATATATATATATATATATATATATATATATATATATATATATATATATATATATATATATATATATATATATATATATATATATATATATATATATGTATGTATATATATATATATATATATATATATATATATATATATATATATATATATATATATATATATATATATATATATATATATATATATATATATATATATATATATATATATATATATATATATATATATATATATATATATATATATATATATATATATATATATATATATATATATATATATATATATATATATATATATATATATATATATATATATATATATATATATATATATATATATATATATATATATATATATATATATATATATATATATATATATATATATATATATATATATATATATATATATATATATATATATATATATATATATATATATACAGTATATATACAGGTTGCTAACTCCCTTCAGACGGTTCACTTCAGCTGATTTTCAGTAGTGATTTCTCGAAATGTCATGGAAACGATCACGCCTGCTATTTGATATTCATTCAGCCATTTAACAAACAATAAAAATTAGCAGTTGATCCCTGTGCTCACTGGACTGGTAGAAGTGTTCTCCACAAAGTGCTCTTGTAACTATAGAAACCAACCCTTATCCATATCATAGCATACATAAAATTCTCTTAAGGACTAGATACGTCTGAGAGAGAAAAAAACAGTCATTACTTTTAATTTATGTTAGCGAGAAAGATGTTGGTAACAATTTGGTTTGTATATAAACTCTACAACCAAACCTTCCGTTTACACGGTGTGAAAATTCTTAGATGTCTCCATGCGCGGTAAATGTTCGTCAGTAATAGCATTAAAGATATTTGGTATTACCAGTGTAAATTTTTAGACGTGAAACGTTTTTTTGTTGTTTTTCATCTTGCTCTTCATTAAATGGTAATAATCCTCAAACAGCTGCTGAAGATTGAAACATCATCACGTGTTATCGTTTAAAAACTTTCGGTAACATTCTATCTGCTTTTATTTCTACGAACGTAGCTCTACCTGAAAGAGTCGGTAAAATTAAGTCACGGTGACGTTTTGACTACATTTGTTACACAAAGGGATACAGTTTGTAAGCAATCGTTCTTAATATTTGCCTGTGGAAATATTTGGCGCTATACTCCGACATCGAAAGAGCTTTTAGATGTCAGCAAATCTAACTTATTTCGTCAACAATGTGCGGTAACTTATGCGATTGAGCTTTGAAATGATCTTGTCATATAATGATCTCCAAACGCTAACGATGTGCTCTAATCAGAGATGTATTGAATGCGATAGAATTTTCTATATATAAATGAATAAAGCTCCAGAGAAACATAAATAGGGTAGTAATGCCTTTTTTGTGGATTACTTCAGAAAGAGAAGATATGTAATTTAATGCAGCTACGTGTTCATACAACACATTACAATACTAATATAATAAAAATGATCTCGTGATAGCTTCAAGTTTTCCTATAACCACACCAGAAATACTACCCAAATGTGAACAGCTCTGCACAAGAAGAAATAAGGTGCCCCATTTAATTTTGCGTATAATGACCTCATCCACAGCCATCATCTCATGGTCAACTACCAGAAAAGTTTTCCGTTCCTCCCGATCAATTCAGTTTTCTGCAAGTTTTCTTCCACCTCTCTAAAGAAAAAAAGAAAATGAAGATAGAAACAAGGAAAGTTGTTTTTCTTTTGTCTTTTTTTATAATTTCTTACTCCAGATTTAACATGATGCTTTTACTAATTTACTTATGCCACTGAAGAACAGAGCAATCTTCGTCGTAGCATTAACAAATTAGGCCGGGTGGTTCGAGGACCCTTGCAAAATTGCAATAGAAAATATTTATGAATTACGTTCCATCATAAAGGTGATTTATTCTTAATTTTTAACGGTTCTACATCAGAAGTTTATCATTCTACTCCAAAATAATTTTTAAAAATTATTATTTATCTTTCCTTTAAGATGTTCAATTTCCTGTTTCATTGATTATTAGACAAGTGGGAAACAAAATCACTGATTCACCAAGAAATTTTTGAATTTAGCTGTAAGGTTGTCAAGTTTATATGATAATATTCATGGTGACAGCAGATTTTCTAATTTAATAATATCCCCTTATCTACTGTTCAGCTTGAAGTAGCATGAGAAAGGAAAAAAAAAAGAAATATATTCCCAAATTCTACATAGTGCCTTTGTGAATATGGCGATAAATCACGGAATTACCAATAGTCCTATAAATAAAAAGGAAATCGTTTTGACACCGATATGTGCCACCGTTTCGCACCGTTACTAAAGCCTGTGTTCTCGATGAAGATATGGTACACGGGGTCGTGAGAGTTTATGGAAAAAACAAAGAACGTGTAAATACCGCAAATAATGCAATGAGGATGGTATAATTAGCACATGCAACAAAAATGTCATCCAACACACAGATATATACGCAGTTGTACACAAACATGGAAAAGGAAAAAGAGGTATTTATACATATCTTAAATAAAATTATTTATTTAGCTAATTAAAACATCGGTGCAAATGAATGTGGTAACTAACTCTTGTCAAAAATGAACTCCGGCCCATCAGTGACAGTCTGAAGACTCGACCAACAAAATTGTAAAAATATGTAAGAAATTGTATGCTGGTAAGTATTCATATAGAAAATACCAACAGCAAAAAGATATACATAATAATAAAAATAATAATAATAATAATAATAATAATAATAATAATAATAATAATAATAATAATAATAATTATTATTATTATTATTATTATTATTATTATTATTATTATTATTATTATTATTATTATTATTATTATTATTATTTTACAGAAGATGAAACCTATTCATATGGAACAAGCCTACTAGGGCCGTTGACTTGAAGTTCAAACTTCCAAAAAATGTGGTGTTAATTTGAAAGAAGTAACAGAAGGCAACAGGAGATACAGAAAGAAGAGATCAGTCATTAGAAAAGAAAAAAAAAATAATAAATAAATCCATAAAACTAAATAAATTATTAAAATACAAGGAGAATTGCTTTAGGGTAGTAATGCATTGCATCTTCTCTTGAACTTTTGAAGTTCCAGTTGCACAACATCCTCAGTTAGATTGTTTTACAGTCCAATAGTGTGAAAAATAAAGGACCTCTAGAACTGAGAAATCCAACAACGAGGCACATTTTCTGTATATTGGTGCTGCTGTTCAGCGAATCTGGTAGCTCTTGGCAGGAAAAGAGGACAAGGGATCCATTGTGAATGTGAAAGATCTCTGTTAAATCACAACTTATGAAAAATTGACAAACAAGAGACCATCCGTCGGTGGTCCAAGTCATAACTGCTAATATTAGAAAACAGAAACCAACCACCACCAGCCACTGTCTAAAAGAGCTAAATCTCTGACAGAAGCAGACATCCACACCGGGGAACTGTATTCCAGTAAAGGAAGGACAAATGGCCTAAAACAGGTTGCATTGTTATATCACTTTTATAAATATAATAAAAAAAAAAAAATGGGCATTTAATAGCAAAGGATGTCAGCGAGCCACAATATTCATACGGCAGTTTAACTGAGAAATTGTATGTAATTGTTCAGAAATGAAAGTGTAAATCGTTTTCACTGAATGTTTTATCTTGACTGAACGCACTTATCACTTACACTATTCGATGCGTATTTTTCACTGTTTAGTTGTTGGTCGCATTAGTCAGTTTGCTTTGTCTTTGTTGTAATGTAATAACAAAAATGTAAATGTGCAAACTTTTTTACTGAACGATTTCATAAAAACCGTAACAGTTACCTGCACTTTTTTTTCTTCTTTTTTTTTGGGTAATCGCACTGATCACGCTTCATTGTGGGTTTGCCGGCGGTTGGATTTGCCGGCCGAACTTGGAGGTGTTGGGCGATGTCCTAGATCCCCCAAGTACTTTGAAGATTTGTATTTTCTCTCGATGACTAGGTATGGGCCTTTGTATGGTAGGGTTAGGGGAAACTCTTGTGCGTCGTTGCTAATCATTGCGAGACCGCATTTGTTTAATGGGTTCTGAATGGAATTTTTCCGTTTTTTTTTAAGAAACATTATCAAAAACTGTGAAAATAAAATTTGAGTTCCATGTAACATGATGATCACTTCAGGAGCGATAAAGCTGCATATATAGATTAAAAAAAATATTTAACGCTTATATCTGAAATCAACAGGAATTTTCAACGTATGCACATCTAATTTATTTGTTTATCAATATGCGTCATTTTTACGAATGGGCTTTGAAATGATCCTTTTCATATGATGCTGTTTGATTTCTAACGATTTTCTCTAATCAAGAATTTGAATGCACCCAGTGTTCTACCATTCAAAGAGAAAGGTTTGGAAAAAGAAACACCTAAAGAATACATTTTTGCAACTTATGAACAAGCAATTAGTTACGGAAAGCACTGCATATCTACGAATTAATACAACGCATTATGATCATTAGGGAAAATTACCTCGCGTTAATTCAAAAATTTCCGACAACTAATCATAAACACGGCTAAAACTTGAGTGGTTCATCAGATCTGAAAATAATAGTCTCGCTTTTCATTTTCCTATAATTGCCTCATTTATACTCATTACCTCATGAAAAACTAACGTAAAAGTTTTGAACTGCACTAAGACTTTTTTTTTCTATTTTCCGGCGTATCTCTAAAGGCAAAAAACGAAACAAGTAAGTTGTAAGACAATAAAAGAAATTTGCTTTTACTTTTCTCTACTAGTCTTTCTTTAGGGACTCTTACCTACGGATGTTGCACAATAAAAGAGATGACCTAAAGGAGATGCAACCTTGGTTTGCCTTTGACATTCTGTTTTTGAATCCGAAAAAAAAAAAACTGCATATTCATAAAATATTTGATAAATTTAATGGTTAGGTTCTGAAAGATTCTGTAGTATAGCAAATCCGTTAGTAAAAGGAATGAGAGATGCTTTAATTCAATAGTTTTTCCTATATTCACTTCACTTCAAAGATTAAAACAATATGACTTACGATAAAATTATATTTCAAATTCCTAATTAAGACTATAGAAAAGATATATATATATATATATATATATATATATATATATATATATATATATATATATATATATATATATGTGTGTGTGTGTGTGTGTGTGTGTGTGTGTGTGTGTGTGTGTGAGTGTGTGTGTGTGTGTGTAATACTTATTATCAAGTTCTGCATTTTGATTGCGTGAGGTAATCACTTTATTTATCACTGTGCCTCTTCCTGCTGCCCATTTTTCCAGTCTGTCAATTTTTTCTTTTCCATTATTTATAGGTTTCACTACATATATTATATTTATGACATTTTGAGGCCAACACCAGTGTACTGTATACATATGTATACATATATTTAACAATGTCGGTTTCGTACATTATATATTTTGTTTACAACATTATCTACAACATTTTCATGTCTTATGTTATCTATAACTTTAATGGACCACGGATCTGTTTTACTACTTTTATATGATTCCAGTGAACTACTTTTCATTTAGATAACTTTCATTAATTACTCTATATTTGTTTAATTTTAACGCTTCTACAACACTATATGGTCCAGTGAACTTGGACGAAACCTTTACATTTGGCCCTTCTTGAACATGATTTTGTACATAAATTTGAGTACCTACTATAATGCCTGGTTTAATGGTACTTTTATTATAATATTTGGCATGAGTGTTATGGACCTCTTTTAATTTTGCCCGTGTTTTAATGATTGTCTCGTAAGTACATCTGGTCTTCCATGCAACATAGTCATCATAGTTATAAGGATGTCTGGGTGGTGTTCCATCGTCTAATAATGTGTTAGGCATTCTTTTCTGATAACAATATAGTAAATAATGTGGGGATTCTCCTATTGACTCATTTACAGTATTATTCAATGTGAACTGTATGTCTTCTAGTGCTAAGTCCCAATCTTCTGTCCGTGGGCTCACTGAAGTTTTCAGGATATCCTTTATTTTACGATTAGTTCGTTCTACTGCTCCATTAGAAGTTTGTTTATAAGTGGTTATTTGACACTTATTTATTTCATAAAATTCACATATTTAATTTAAAAGATCGCTAGTTAATTCAGCAGCATTATCAGAAAGAAGAGCTTGTGGACATGAATGCCTTGTGATAATTCTAGATTTAGGGGCTTCTGCTACTGTAGCTGCATCACTGTTTCTTACTGGTACGATTTCTACATATTTAGTTAGATAGTCTAAGAAGGCTAATATTTGTTTATTTCCTTCCATAGTTCTTAGAAATGGACCTAAAAAGTCCATAGTTACTAACTCAAATGGATTTAATTCTGACTGATATTTTTCAAGTGGAGCTTTAACATTTACGTTACCTTTATGTTGATTACAAAATATACAGTTTTGTACAAAGTTTTTGGCATCTTCACTACAATTTGGACAAAAATAATTTCTGGTTATGATTCTGATTGTCTTTTTAATTCCTGGATTTCGTGCTAACTAATATGAGTGTGTTAGTTCTAAAACTTCTCTGATTAGTGTTTTTGGGATGTATAGTCGAGAACAACCATTCTTCTCTGTTGGCCTTTTATACAACAATACATTTATTAATTGAAAATCAGGTTTTAAGGCTTCATCTAGCATTAACTGTCCTACTATTTGTCTGATCTCTGCATATTTTTCTTGTATTTTTACTCTTTCTAGATCTAAATCTACTACTTGACAACTCAAACAAAAGGTATTAGTGGTAATACATTTTTTCTGTTTCTCCTTGAGATCTGGATAATGCATCTGCCAAGGTGTTAAATTTCCCTGGAATATATTTGAATTCCGTGGCAAATTCTAATACACTAATGAACCATCTATTGAACTTCATGTTGTTGGTAAAGGCTCTCTTTTTAAATAAGTCACAAATGGGTTTGTGATCAGTAAGCACATTAACCTTATGACCTAAACGTGTGTCTCTAATTTTCTTTAAAACCCAATATAAAGATAAACACTCTCTTTCTGTGGTACTGTAGTGTCTTTCTGCTGTGTTTAAAACTCTGCTAGCATAATATACTGCCCACATTCTAGTTTTGGCCTTTTGTAACAATACAGCTCCTTCTAGCCCTGTACTTCAGGCATCACAAGCTAAGTAAAAGTCTTAGGAAAAATCTGGGTAGAATAAAACAGGGTTCCTGGTCATTTTCCTCGTTAGTATTTGAAAGGCTGTTTCTTGTTCATCCTTCCATTCATAATTATCATCCTTCTTGGTTAGTTCTGTCAAAGGTTGGCTATAGTAGCAAAACCCTTTATAAAAGGTCTATAATGCTTTCAAATTAGTGGGAGCTGGGTAATCAAGTATTGTCTTTACTTTGTCTGTCCTGCATGCGCAGTCCATTTTCACTAATTACAGTACATGACGCAAGTATTCTAAGGATTTCATCAGGAATTGCCATTTCTTTAATTTTATTTTTAGTCCCAGTATTCTTAATCTCTCTAGTACCATTTCTAATGTTCTGAGGTGATTTTCTAAGTCTTTGCTAAAAATGATAACATCGTCCAAGTATAATGCAACATTTTCTATATCTCCAAGAATCTGTAACATTAACCTCACGAATGTTAATGGGGCTGATGTGAGTCCAAATGGCATTACTTCAAACTGTAAATGTTCTTTATGTGTGCTGAAGGCTGTGAGTTGTTTCGATTCTTCATCTAGAGGTACTTGCCAATATCCACTAAGCAAATCTAAGGATGAAAATATTTTGGCCCCTCCTAATTAAGCTAACATATGTTGAATTACCGGCATCGGCACTCTGTCCGGAAGTGTGTTGGAATTTAACTTCCTGTAATCTATTACAAGTCTCCAACTACCATCTTTTTTGGAACAAGTAACAATGGGGAATTATACGGAGACTTAGAAGAAATTACTACTCCATCTCTCTTCATTTCCTTTATCAAATTGTCAACTATGGGTCTCTGGCTTATTGGTAATCTGTAATTAGGAATAAAAAAAATGGTTTGGCTCCATCATCTAACAAAATTCTATGTTGTAGAACATTTGTTCTTCCTAGTTTATCTCCTTTTATATCTATTGCATTTCAGTATTTCTCTAACACCTGAATTAACTTGTGTCTATTTCCTGGAAAATCTATTTTATTTACCTTTTGATTTATTTGAGAGTTTTGGCCATTTATAGAGAAAAATGCTTTTTCTTCTACTGTTAGTAAAGGATTGTTAATAGGAATTCCTATGCAAAAGACAATGTCTGCTTATAGTGTTAGTCTGTTATGTGAATAGTTTTGGACATAAACTTCGCCGTTATCACCATTCATGTGGACAAGTGAATTATCCATTCTGACAAAATCTGGCAATTCTTCATTCAATAACAGAATATCCTTATCCTTTACATTCCCTTTTAATCTCAAATATATTTTTGTTAAACATTTTGGATACAAAGTTACTACTCTGTTGAGTATAAATTGTACTTTATTATCATCAGCTGTGCTAACACAACATATTTCTTCTTCTTTTATGTCTGAAAAATAGCAAAGTTCTGCATCTCCATTATACTGTTTATATCTGATTTATTTATTTTATCTAAGAACAATACTTCATTTACTATTTTGCCTTCACTTTCACAACTCATTACTACATTGCTATAGGTAGCCTATATGAGTAGGGACCTTGATTTTCGTTAGATTCAGTGTTTTGGTCATCAAAATTATTCATATCTGAGTATATATCATCTGTATGTGCACATCTCAACAATTCTGTATTCTGTAATTGTGGGAGTTCCTTTTTTTTTATCTGTTTCTATTTTATCTTGCTTGTCCTGGTTACTTATCTGCTTTTCCTGTATATTTGTCTCGCTTGTCGAAACTGTCTCAGACAAACTGATCAGATTTGGGTGAAACTTTTCTTTGTCAAGCGTAAAACATACACTCTTCTGATTATCCTCTTTCAGGTTAATCTCTCCTTAACTACTATCTAATATTATTCCACATCTCCTCATTAAATTAAATGAGAATGATACTTGTGCGGGAAAAAAATCTGTCTTCTAAAACTAGAAAACTTTCAATAAATTTGTGACAAAATATCTATTTCTAAGTTCACATTCCCCAAACTTTTAATCTGTTTTCCTGCTATTCCTTTTTTTTTACTCTACTTTGACTCTGAACCTGAGTTTCTGCAATGCCTAAATATCTGGATAAAGTTATTTTATCAATTATATTTACAGTACTACCAGAATCAATGAGTACAGAGCATGTCTTTCCATTTATTGGCATCTTTATATTAGGCAGTTCCTTTCTGTTTATTTCTTCCTCTTTCATGGAAAATATTTCTTCGTTGATTACTCTATATTTGTTTAATTTTAACACTTCTACAGCCATATATGGTCCAGTGAACTTGGGAGATACTTTACATTTGGTCCTTCTAGAACGTGATTTTGTACATAAATATGACTACCTACTTCAGTGTCTGGTTTAAAGGTATATTTATTATAATATTTGGCATGCCCGTGTTTTCAAGATTGTCTCGTAAGTACATCTGGTCTTCCATGCAACATAATCATCATAGTTATTAGAATGTCTAGGTGGTGTTGCATCGTCTAATAATGTGTTAGGCATTTTTTCTTGATAACCAAATAGCAAATAATGTGGTGATTCTCGTATTGTTTCATTTACAGTATCATTCAATGTGAGCTGTATGTCTGCTGTCCGTAGGCTCACTAAAGTTTTCAGGATATCCTTTATTTTACGATTAGTTCGTTCTACTGCTCCATTAGAACTTATTTGATACTTATTTATTTCATAAAATTCACATATTTTCTTTAAAAGATCACTAGTAAATTCAGCAGCATTATCAGAAAGAAGAACTTGTGGACATGAGTGCCTTGTGATAATTCTAGATTTAGTGGCTTTTGTTACTGTAGCTGCATCTCTGTTTCTTACTTGAACGATTTCTACATGTTTAGTTAGATAGTCTAAGAAGACTATTATTTGTTTATTTCCTCTAATAGTCCTTAAAAATGGACCTAAAAAGTCCATAGTTACTAATTGAAATATATTTAATTCTGATGGATATTTTTCACGTGGAGCTTTAAGATTTACGTTACCTTTATGGTGATTACAAAATATACAATTTTGTACGAAGTTTTTGGCATCTTCACTACTATTTGGCCAAAAATAATTTCTGGTTATGATTCTGATTGTCTTTTTAATTCCTGGATTTCGTGCTTACATTTATGAGTGTGTTAGTTCTAAAACTTCTCTGATTAGTGTTTTTGGGATGTATGGTCGAGAACAACCATTCTTCTCTGTTGGCCTTTTATACAACAATCCGTTTAGTAATTGAAAATCAGGTTTAAGGCTTCATCTAATATTAACTGTCCTACTATTTGTCTGATTTCTGCATCTTTTTCTTGTTGTATTTTTACTCTTTCTAGATCTAAATCTACTACTTGACAACTCAAACAAAAGGTATTAGTGGTAATACATTTTTCTGATTCTTCTTGAGATCTGGATAATGCATCTGCCAAGGTGTTAAATTTCCCTGGAATATATTTGAATTCCGTGGCAAATTCTAATACACTAATGAACCATCTATTGAACTTGATGTTGTTGGTAAAGGCTCTCTTTTTAAATAAGCCACAAATTGGTTTGTGATCAGTAAGCACATTAACCTTATGACCTAAACGTGTGTCTAAATTCTTTAAACCCCAATATAAAGCTAAAAACCCTCTTTCTGTGGTACTGTAGTGTCTTTCTGATGTGTTTAAAACTCTGCTAGCATAATATACTGCCCTCATTCTAGTTTTGGCCTTTTGTAACAATATAGCTTCTAGCCCTGTACTTGAGGCATCACAAGCTAAGTAAAAGTCTTTGGAAAAATCTGGTAGACTAAAACAGGGTTCCTGTTAATTTTGCTCTTTAGTGTTTGAAAGGCTGATTCTTGTTCATCCTTCCATTCATAACTAACATCTTTCTTGGTTAGTGCTGCCAAAGGGTTGGCTATAGTAGCAAAACCCTTTGTAAAAGGTCTATAAGCTTTTTTAAATTAGTACAAGCTGGGCTAATTAATTATGGCTTTTATTTTACCTGCCTGCACCGCAGTCCATCTTTACTAATTATATGACCTAAGTATTCTAAGGATTTCATCATGAATTGACATTTCTTTAATTTCAGTTTTAGTCCCACTATTCTTAACCTCTCTAGGACCATTTCTAATGTTCTGAGGTGATTTTCTAAGTCTTTGCTAAAATGATAACACCGTCCAAGTATAGTGCAACATTTTCGATATCTCCAAAAATCTGTAACATGAACCTCACAAATGTTAATGGGGCTGATGTGAGTCCAAATGGCATTACTTCAAACTGCAAATGTTCTTTGAGTGTGCTGAATGCTGTGAATTGTTTCCATTCTTCATCTAGAGATACTTGCCAATATCCATTAAGGAAATCTAAGGATGAATTAGTCCCTCCTAATTGAGCTAACATATGTTGAATTACCGGCATCGTCACTCTGTCTGGAACTGTGTTGGAATTTAACTCCCTGTAATCTATTACAAGTCTCCAATTACCATATTTTTTTAAACAAGTAACAATGGGGAATTATATGGAAGTTTGGAAGGAATTACTACTCAATCTCTTTTCATATATTCTATCAAATTGTCAACTATGGGTCTCTGGCTTATTGGTAATCTGTATTAGGAATAAAAAAAATTTTGGCTCCATCATCTAACGAAATTCTATGTTGTAGGACATTTGTTCCTCCTAGGTTATCTCCTTTTATAGCTATTACACTTCCGTATTTCTCTAACACCTGAATTAACTTGTGTATGTTTTCTGTAAAATCTATTTTATTTACCTTTTGATTTATTTGAGAGTTTTGGCCATTTATAGAGAAAAATGTTTTTTCTTCCACTGTTAGTAAAGGATTGTTAATAGGAATCCCTAGGCAAAAGACAATGACTGTGTATAGTGGTAGTCTGTTATGTGAATAGTTTTGGACATAAACTTCTGCAGTTATCACCATTCATGTGGACAAGTGAATTATCAATTCTGACAAAATCTGGCAATTATTCATTCAATAATAGAATATCCTTATCCTTTACATTCCCTTTTGATCTAAAATATATTTTTATTAGACATTTTGGATACTAAGTTACTGTTCTGTTGAGTATAAATTGTACTTTATTATCATCAGCTGTGCTAACACAACATATTTCTTCTTCTTTTATGTCTGAAAAATAGCAAAGTTCTGCATCTCAGTGGTTTCTTCTGTTACTTCTATTATACTATATATATATGATTTATTTATTTCATCTAAGATAAATACTTCATTTAGCATTTTCCCTTCACTTTCACAGCTCGTTACTAAATTGTTACAGTTATTTTCGTTAGATTTCGTGTTTTGGTTATCACAATTATTTATATCTGAGTATATATCATCTGTATGTGCACATCTCGACAATTCTGTATTCTGTAATTGTGGGAATTCCTTTTTTTTCTGTTTCTATTTTATCTTGCTTGTTCTGGTTACTTGTCTGCTTTTCCTGTGTGTTTGTTTCGCTTGTCGAAACTGTCTCAGACAAATTGATCAGATTTGGGTGAAACTTTTCTTCGTCAAGCGTAAAACATACACTCTTCTGATTATCCTCTTTCAGGCTAATCTTTCCTTCACTACTATCTAATATCATTCCACATCTCCTCATTAAATTAAATGAGAACGATACTTGTACGGGAAAAAATCTGTCTTCTAAAACTAGAAAACTTTCAATAAATTTGTGTGACAGAGTATCTATTTCCTAGTTCACACTTCTCTAACTTTTAATCTGTTTTCCTTCTGTTCCTTTTACTACTCTACTATGACTCTGAACATGAGTTTCTGCAATGCCTAAATATCTGATAGTTATTTTATCAATTATATTTACAGTACTACCAGAATCAGTGAGTACAGTACATGTTTTTCCATTTATTCGTATCTTTGTAACAGGCAGATCCTTTCTGTTTATTTATTCCTCTTTCATGGAAAATATTTCTTCAGTGCTTACCCTATATTTGTTTAATTTTAACACTTCGACAACCATATATGGTCCAGTGAACTTGGGAGATACTTTACATTTGGTCCTTCTAGAACGTGATTTTGTACATAAATTTGAATACCTGCTTTAATGTATGGTTTAAAGGAACCTTTTTTTTAATATTTTGCATGCCCGTGTTTTACTGATTGTCTCGTAAGTACATCTGGTCTTCCATGCAACATAATCATCATAGTTATAAGTATGTCTGGGTGGTGTTGCATCATCTAATAATGTGTTAGGCATTCTTTTCTGATAACCATATAGCAAATAATGTGGGGATTCTCCTATTGTCTCATTTACAGTATTATTCAATGTGAACTTTATGTCTTCTAGTGCTAAGCCCCAATCTTCTGTCCGTGGGCTCACTAAAGTTTTCAGGATATCCTTTATTTTACGATTAGTTCGTTCTACTGCTCCATTAGAACTTAGTTTATAAGCGGTTATTTGACACTTATATATTTCATAAAATTCACATATTTTCTTTGAAAGATCACTAGTAAATTCAGCAGCATTATCAGAGAGAAGAACTTGTGGACATGAGTGCCTTGTGATAATTCTAGATTTAGTGGCTTCTGCTACTGTAGCTACATCTCTGTTTCTTACTGGAAAGATTTCTACATATTTAGTTAGATAGTCTAATAAGACTAATATTTGTTTATTTCCTCTAATAGTCCTTAAAAATGGACCTAAAAAGTCCATAGTTACTAACTGAAATATATTTAATTCTGATGAATATTTTTCAAATGGAGTTTTAAGATTCACGTTACCTTTATGTTGATTACAAAATATATAGTTTTGTACAAAGTTTTTGGCATCTTCACTACAATTTGGCCAAAATTAATTTCTGGTTATGATTCTAATTATCTTTTTAATTTCTGGATTCCGTGCTAACTTGTATGAGTGTGTTAGTTCTAAAACTTCTCCGATTAGTGTTTTTGGGATGAATAGTCGAGAACAACCATTCTTCTCCGTAGGCCTTTTATAGAACAATCCATTTATTAGTTGAAAATCAGGGTTTGAGGCTTCATTTAGTATCAACTGTCTTACTATTTGTCTGATTTCTGCATTTTTTTCTTGTTGTATTTTTACTCTTTCTAGATCTAAATCTACTACTTGACAACAAAAACAAAAGGTATTAGTGGTAATAAATTTTTCAGTTTCTCCTTGAGATCTGGATAATGCATCTGCCAAGGTGTTTAATTTCCTTGAAATATATTTGAATTCCGTGGCAAATTCTAATATACTAATGAACCATCTATTGAACTTCATTTTGTTGTTAAAGGCTCTCTTTTTGAATAAGTCACAAATGGGTTTGTGATCAGTAAGCACATTAACCTTATGACCTAAAAGTGTGTGTCTTAATTTCTTTAAAACCCAATATAAAACTAAACACTCTCTTTCTGTGGTACTGTAGTGTCCTTCTGCTGTGTTTAAAACTCTACTAGCATAATATACTGCCCACATTCTAGTTTTGGCCTTTTGTAACAATATAACTTCTAGCCCTGTACTCAAGGCATCACAAGCTAAGTAAAAGTCTTTGGAAAAACCTGGGTAGACTAAAACAGGGTTCCTGTTCATTTTGCTCTTTAGTGTTTGAAAGGCTGTTTCTTGTTCATCCTTCCATTCATAACTAACATCCTTCTTGGTTAGTTCTGTCAAAGATTTGGCTATAGCAGCAAAACCCTTTATGAAAGGTCTATAATGCTTACAAATTAGTGGGAGCTAGGTAATCAATTATTGGCTTTATTTTACTTGCCTGCATGCGCAGTCCATCTTAACTAATTACATGACCTAAGTATTCAAAGGATTTTATCAGGAATTGCCATTTCTTTAATTTTATTTTTAGTCCCGCTATTCTTAATCTCTCTAGTACCATTTCTAATGTTCTGAGGTGATTTTCTAAGTCTTTGCTAAAAATAATAACATCGTCCAAGTATAGTGCAACATTTTCTGTATCTCCAAGAATCTGTAACATGAACCTCACAAATGTTAATGGGGCTGATGTGAGTCCAAATGGCATTACTTCAAACTGCACATGTTCTTTATGTGTGCTGAAGGCTGAGAATTGTTTCGATTCTTCATCTAGAGGTATTTGCCAATATCCACTGAGCAAATCTAAGGATAAAAATATTTTGGCCCCTCCTAATTGAGTTAACGTATGTTGAATTACTGGCATCGGCACTCTGTCCAGAAGTGTGTTGGAAGTTAACTTCCTGTAATCTATGACAAGTCTCCAACTACCATCTTTTTTTGAAACAATAACAATGGGGAATTGTACGGAGATTTAGAAGGACTTACTCCTCCATCTCTTTTCATTTCCTTTATCAAATTGTCAACTATGGGTCTCTGGCTTAATGGTAATCTGTAATTAGAAATAAAAATTGGCTTGGCTCCATTATCTAACATAATTCTATGTTGCAGACATTTGTTCTTCCTAGTTAATCTCCTTTTATAGCTATTACACTTCTGTATTTCTCTAACACCTGAATTAACTTGTGTCTGTTTTCTGGAAAATCTGTTTTATTTACATTTGATTTATTTGAGAGTTTTTCCC
Organism: Macrobrachium rosenbergii; assembly: GCF_040412425.1. NCBI lineage: Eukaryota > Metazoa > Arthropoda > Malacostraca > Decapoda > Palaemonidae > Macrobrachium > Macrobrachium rosenbergii. Next base: position 6,699,537 of record NC_089761.1, read on the forward strand.
ATTTATAGAGAAAAATGCTTTTCCTTCTACTGTTAGTAAATGATTGTTAATAGGAATCCCTATGCAAAAGACAATGCCCACGTATAGTGTTAGTCTGTCATGTGAATAGTTTTGGACATAAACTTCGCAATTATCTAGTGAATTATCCATTCTGACAAAATCTGGCAATTCTTCATTCAATAATAGAATATAATTGTCCTTTACATCCCCTTTTGATCTAAAATATATTTTTGTTAAAAATTTTGGATACAAAGTTACTGCTCTGTTGAGTATAAATTGTACTTTATTATCATCAGCTGTGCTAACACAACATATTTCTTCTTCTTTTATGTCTGAAAAATAGCAAATTTCTGCATCTCCAGTGGTTTCTTCTATTACTTCTATTATACTATTTATATATGATTTATTTATTTTATCTAAGAACAATATTTCATTTAGTATTTTCCCTTCACTTTCACAGCTTATTACTACATTGCTATAGTTATAGGTATAGGCGCCTTGATTTTCGTTAGATTCAGTGTTTTGGTCATCACAATTATTTATATCTTAGTATATATCATCTGTATGTGCACATCTCAACAATTCTGTATTCTGTAATTGTGGGAATTCCTTTTTTTTTCATCTGTTTCTATTTTATCTTGCTTGTTCTGGTTACTTGTCTGCTTTTCCTGTGTGTTTGTTTCGCTTGTCGAAACTGTCTCAGACAAATTGATCAGATTTGGGTGAAACTTTTCTTCATCAAGCGTAAAACATACACTCTTCTGATTATCCTCTTTCAGGCTAATCTTTCCTTCACTACTATCTAATATTATTCCACATCTCTTCATTAAATTAGATGAGAATGATACTTGTGCGGGAAAAAAATCTGTCTTCTAAAACTAGAAAACTTTCAATAAATTTGTGACAAAATATCTATTTCTAAGTTCACATTCCCCAAACTTTTAATCTGTTTTCCTGCTATCCCTTTTATTACTCTACTTTGACTCTGAACATGAGTTTCTGCAATGCCTAAGTATCTGGATAAAGTTATTTTATCAATTATATTTACAGTACTACCTGAAACAATGAGTACAGAACATGTCTTTCCATTTATTGGAATCTTTATAATAGGGATATCCTTTCTGTTTGTTTTTTCCTCTTTCATGGAAAATATTTCTTCATTGATTACTCTATATCTTTTTATATTTTTAACTCTTCTACAACCATACATGGTCCAGTGAACTTGGGAGATACCTTTTCATTTGGTCCTTCTAGAAAGTGATTTTGTACATAAATTTGAGTACCTACTTTAATGTCAGGTTTAATGGTATCTTTATTTTAATATTTGGCATGAGTATTATGATCCTCTTTTAATTTTTCCCTTGTTTTCACAATTGTCTCGTAAGTACATCTGGTCTTCCGTGCAACATAATCATCATAGTTGTAAGTATATCTGGGCGGTGTTGCATCATCTAATAATGTTTTCAGCATTCTTTTCTGATAACTATATAGCAAAAAGTGTGGGGATTCTCCTATTGTCTCATTTACAGTATTATTCAATGTGAATTGTTCGTCTTTTAATGCTAAGTCCCAGTCTTCTGTCCTTGGGCTCACTAAATTTTTCAGTATATCCTTTATTTTATGATTAGTTCTTTCTACTGCTCCATTAGAACTTGGTTTATTAACTGTTATTTGACAATTATTTATTTCATAAAATTCACATATTTTCTTAAAAAGATCACTAGTAAACTCAGTGGCATTTTCCGAAAGAAGAACTTGTGGACATAAGTTTCTTGTGATTATTCTAGATTTAAGCGCTTCTGCTACTGTAGCTGCATCTCTATTCCTTACTGGTACTATTTCTACATATCAAGTTAAATAGTCTAAGAAGACTAATATTTGTCTATTTCCTCTAATAATGGTTGGAAATGGACCTAAAAAGTCTATTGTGATTACCTGAAATGGATTTAATTCCGATGGATATATTCTAAGTGAAGCTTTATAATGCACATTGCCTTTATGTTGTTTACAAACTATACAGTTTTGTACAAAGTTTTTTGGCATCTTCACTACAATTTGGCCAAAAGTAATTTCTGGTTATGATTCTGCTTGTCTTTTTAATTTCTTGATGTCCTGCTGACTTATATGAGCGTGTTAGTTCTAAAACTTCTCTGATTAGTGTTTTTGGTATGTATAGACGAGAACAAGCATTCTTCTCTGTTGGCCTTTTATACAACAATCCATTTATCAATTGAAAATCAGGTTTTAAAGATTCATCTGTCATTAACTGTCCTACTATCTGTCTGAGTTATGCATCATTTTCTTGTTGTATTTTCATTCTTTCTAGATCTGAATCTACTACCTGACAACTAAAACAAAAGGTATTATTAGTAATGCATTTTTCTGTTTCTTCTTGATATCTGGATAATGCATCTGCCAAGGTATTAAATTTCCTTCGAATATACCTGAATTCTGGGGCAAATTCTAATACACTAATGAACCATCTATTGAACTTGATGTTGTTGGTAAAGGCTCTCTTTTTGAATAAGTCACAAATGGGTTTGTGATCAGTAAGCACATTAACCTTATGACCTAAAAGTATGTGTCTAATTTTCTTTAAACCCCAATATAAAGCTAAACATTCTCTTTCTGTGGTACTGTAGTGTTTTTCTGCTGGATTTAAAACTCTACTAGCATAATATACTGCCCTCATTCTAGTTTTGGCCTTTTGTAACAATACAGCTCCTAGCCCTGTGCTTGAGGTATCACAAGCTAAGTAAAAGTCTTTGAAAAAATCTGGATAAACTAAAACAGGGTTCCTGTTCATTTTGCCCTTTTAGTGTTTGAAAGGCTGATTCTTGTTCATCCTTCTATTCATAATTAATGTCTATCTTGGTTAATTCTGTCAAAGTTTTGGCTATAGTAGTAAAACCTATTATGCAAGGTCTATAACAACCAACCATACTTATGAACTTTCTTAATGCTTTCAAATTAATGGGAGCTGGGTAATCAACTATTGCATTTATTTTACCTGCCTGCATGCGTAGTCCATCTTCAGTAAATACATGACCCAAGTATTCTAAGGATTTATCAGAAATTGACATTTCTTTAATTTTATTTTTAGTCCTGCTTTTCTTAATCTCTCTAGGACCATTTCTAATGTTATGAGGTGACTTTCTAAATCTTTGCCATAAATTATTACTGTACATCGATTAAGTATACTGCAAAATTTCTATGCCCCCTAGAATTTGTAGCATTAATCTGACAAATGTTAATAGGGTTGATATTAGTCCAAATGGCATTACTTTAAACTGTAAATGTTCTTTATGGGTGCTGAAAGCTGTGAATGGTTTCGATTCTTCATCTAGAGGTACTTGCCAACATCCACAAAGCAAATCTAAGGATGAAAATATTTTGGCCTAACTGAGCTAACATATGTTGAATTACCGGCATCGGCATTCTATCTGGAACTGTGTTGGAATTTAACTCCCTGTAATCTATTACAAGTCTCCAACTACCATCTTTCTTTGGAACAATTAACAATGGGGAATTATATGGAGATTTAGAAGGAATTATTACTCCAATCTCTTTCATTTCCTCTATCACCTTGTCAACTATGGGCCTCTAGGTTATTGGTAATCTTTAATTAGGAATGAAAAAAGGCTTGACTCCATCATCTAACTAAATTCTATGTTGTAGAACATTTGTTCTTCCTAGTTTATCTCCTTCTATAGCTATTACATTTCTGTATTTCTCTAACACCTGAATTAACTTGCGTCTATTTTCTGGAAAATCTGTTCTGTTTACTTTTGAATTTATTTGCGAGTTTTGGCCAGTTATAGAGAAAAATGCTTTTTCTTCTATTGTTCGTAAAGGATTTTTATAGGGATTCCTATGCAAAAGACAATGCCTGCGTATAGTGTTAGTCTGTTATCTGAATAGTTTTGAACATAAACTTTGCAGCTATTATTGTTCATGTGGACAAGAGAATATATCTTTGTTATACATTTTGCATACGATGTTACTGCTCTGTTGAGTATAAATTGTACTTTATTATCATCAGCTGTACTAACACAACATATTTCTTCTTCTTTTGTGTCTGAAAAATAACAAAGTCCTGCATCTCCAGTGGTTTCTTCTGTTACTTCTATTATACTATTTATTCTGATTATTTACTTTATCTAAGAGTAATACTTCATTTGGTATTTTTCCTTCACAATTCATTACTAGATTGCTGCAGTCATAAGTATAGGCGCCTTGATTTTCGTTAGATACAGTGTTTTGGTGATCACCATTATTCATATATGTGTAATTATTGATATTGGAGTATATATCTTCTATATGTGTATTGTTGAGATGTGCACTTCTCAACAATTCTGTATTCTGGGATCGTGAGAATTCCTCTTTTCTATCTGTTTTCATTTTATCTTGCTTGTTCTGGTTACTTATCCGTCTTTCCTGTATGTTCATCTTGCTTGTCGAAACTGTCTCAAATTGTTCAGATTTGGGTGAAACTTTTCTTCGTCAAGCGTAAAACATGCGCTCTTCTGATTATCCTGTTTCTGGCTAATCTTTCCATCACTACAATCTAACATCATTCCACATCTCTTCATTGACTTAAATGAGAACAATACTTGTGCGGGAAAAAATATGTCATCTAAAACTAGGAAACGTTTCATAAATTTATGTGATAATATCTCTATTTCTAAGTTTATATTTCCCAGGTTTTTAATCTGTTTCTCTGATACTCCTTCTATTACTCTACTTTGACTCTGGATCTGAGTTTCTGCAATGCCTAAATATCTAGTTAAAGTTATTTTGTCAATTATATTTACAGTACTACCTGAATCAATGAGTACGGTACAGATCTTTCCATTTATTGGAATTTTTACTATAGGCAGCTCCTTTCTATTTATTCCTTCCTCTTTCATGAAAAATATTACTTCTTTGCTATGTAAATAGGAATATGTGGATGAACCTTCATTTTCCATTGTAACTATTTCTTCTTTTTTCATCTTCTTGAAGTGATTCACTTTCTTTTCTCTGTAGAGGGGTTAATTGTCACTGGTTAGATGTTTTATTTATTTTCGGGGACTGTTACTTATCTCTACAGTCTTTTTATTGACTTCCTTATTATTGAACCAACAGTATTTAGTTAAATGCCCGATCTTTTTGCAAATTGCACAGATTTTAGGTTTTCTGCATTCATTAGTGGAATGATTTGTATACCCGCAGTTTTCACATGTTATTTTTGGTCTAACTCCTTAAGCTGCTAATTATTTGTGTTTGGATATTGACCATTATGATATCTCATTGGTGGACCGTGGAATAGTCCATTCCTCGGTTGATTTTGTCTTCCCTTCTGGTTTGGATTCAACTTTCTTCTATTATTTTGTGCATAGTTCCTTTGAAAAGAAGTTTGTCTATTCCTTACTTGTCTGGAATTATCATTGTACATACTATTTCTTTTATATGAATCATTGGTATTTCTTCTGAATTCCTTGTCTCATTTCTATTAAAGCAGTAAGGCTATCACATTTAGGATCAATTTTGACTTTCTTGAAAGCCTTCATTTCCTTTTCTCCAAGTGCATTATACATTGTGCCAAATGATAAGTAATTTAACACATATCTTAAACTGACTAAACCAGTTTCTGTATCACCAAAAGCATTCTTATCCCCTATGGTAATGTTTGTTTTTCTTAAGTCTTTTATCACTTTTTGTGTTGCTTCTTCGATATCAGCGTGAAGGTTTGCTACTGATTCCCGTTGTAATGTTGGTCGATGAATCTATTTTAATATTATATAAGGCATCACCTTGACTCACTGATTCCCATATTGATAAGCAGATTCTTTTAAACTCAGCATATGTGGTTATGTTGTTGAATCCAACTGAATTCAAAGTTATGTGTGCATCACCCATTTCTGAAATAATCAAAAACAAGGCTTCGTTTGTCTTTGTTCTTTCATGCGTTATTCTATTTGTAGACATACGACTGTCAGCATCCGCTAACCACTGGCTCACAGAGTTTGATTCTAATCTAATTTTGTCAGGATTTGAACTTGCATAAAAATTGCTGCTAGCGCCATTGTTCTAAATTGAAATGTGTTAGTATAGGTAGTGTTATTGTTATTGCTACTTGTGTTAGTACTTCCTTGAGTAAGTGATATTTGTGAACTTGGTGCTAGAATTCAACTTTGTCTATCTGCTGTTTGTGGTAAATGACATGGCTATTTCTAATTGCATTCCCCAATGCATCAAACAGACTCTGCATTACACTGGTATTCTAAAATCATATGAAAATCTATACCCAAATACACAACAGCATTCAAAAATGCATCATAAAAATTATAGTGTGTAGAAAAAAATATCTATTTATTAACCTCAAAAAAAATTAACAAGAAAAAAGTTGTTGAGAGAGCACTGTAAATGATATACTTTAGAGAGAGATAGTCATAAAAGTCTTATAACTTTTGAGAGAGATTATAAAAAAAAATACACTCACTGAGAGAGAACTTGAGAGAATCAATTTTCCAACTTACATATTTTCTGTTGCCGTCTTCCAATCGTAAACTGTTGTGGTTTCGTCAACTGTTTTTCACTTCTGCAACTGCGTCGTATTCGTTGCTCTCTGTAGACACTTCGTTTGCTGCCTTTTGGTTGTCTGTCAATCGTTATCAACACAGTTGTCATTCTCTGTAGACTTTCAGGATACGCTGTGGACCCTACCATTCTCTTGTAGATGCTGCCTTCAGGATACGGTCAAGATACTGTCTGCCACTGCCTTCAGGGTATGTTCAAGATACGTTCACTGTAGACATTCAGACATTCACTTGTTTTAAACGTTCAGTCGTTCACACAGTCATCGTTGTTGCTGCTTCGCTGGATACTCTACGGGGGTTTTGACTGGTACGTTTGTGTTCTTGTTTCTGTTTCACTGGTTGTCATTCGTCGATGTTATGATGCATGTTTAGGCTGTTGACATTTGCAGAGAGATATTTATTATGAAATTCTGTGTGTCCTTCACACTGCCTTATACTGCACTATTTGTTTTCTTTTTGGATCCCACCGCTGCCACCATTTATGTAATGTTCATTTATTTACGATTCTTCAGTTTATATCTCAGTGGTCTGGTAAAACTATTCAGTTTATATCTTAAGATAAGAACTTCTTTATAGATGTTGATCTTTCTAACTTTGTTATGTAGTAGCATAGTTTTCCCAAGAGACTTTAAGAAGACACAATTGATTTTTCTTTCTTCATTAGCACCATAGAAATAACTTTACAATAGAAGTACAAGGTGATATGCAGTGCAAAATATAGGGTGAGTCAATGTGAGCCTGTCTTCTTATATTAACCCACAATTGGTGAGGCTTGCAACCTCATGCCTTCTTCTTTGTGCCTTAGCTGTTCCTTCTCTCTTCTCTGCTGTCTTTACTTTTCTTTTCTTATCTGCTGCTCCCCCTCAGAATTGGACTTCTTAAGGATTTTTGGAAGTCGATTGTCCAACCCCTAGTAGGCAGGGATCTTGTTTCTGCCCCCACCTTTGTTGATGCTTAATTGGTTGAAGTTATCTAAAGACTTCCTCTGGGTGTAATCAGAACGATTAACTCCTCTTCAGTAGGTGGAAATCTAAGATTTCCGGCTCGATTTGCATAGCTAAGCTTCACAGGTGAGGTTGTTTAATGATTTCGATGTGATTAACTTTGCTAATGCTGCGCCAATGTTTGGCTAAGTATTCACGACACCTTTGCTTCGATCGTCATCCTTTCAACGATTTCAACGATTATACTCGCCCTGTTTATATAACATATCCTGTTTTGCTTCCCCTCTCTCTCTCTCTGTTCATTTCTTCTAATTTCTTCTCTCTCTCTCCCTCTCTCTAACTATCAATGTCTAACAATGGAAGGTTTCTCTCTCTCTCTCTCTCTCTCTCTCTCTCTCTCTCTCTCTCTCTCTCTCTCTCTCTCTCTCTTGTTATTTTGATTAACACTTAGCATATTCAGAATTCTTAGCTATCACTACAGGTCTACAGTAAAACAAGCTTTACCCGAAATAATTAATTTGACAAAATCTAACATAACTAGATTGCAAGAAACAAGAGATGGATTAAAATGTAAAATTAAAGTTCCCAAAAGATCGTTCACATTATAGTCTTACACTGTAAGAAATCAAATGAATTCCTCATTAATCCCCCCAAAAATAAAAATAAAGATATTGGCATTCCTCCCATGTTACTCATAAAATATGTATCATACAATAAATGCTTGAACAAAAAAGACAATATAAAAATGGAGAAAAACAATCTACAGTTTTGGGAATTGATTGTGGTTCCTACCTCCAAACAGCAATGTTCACAGTCATGAACGATAAATCATGAACGAACCACAAAGTCTTCACTTGAAGACTTTTAATAATATTCATTGTTGGTCTTCCAATGATTCCTTTTCGCATATCTAATCCCTTCACACCTGGGGACTCCACCCACAAGAAACGCATGAACATATGTACCCCCATCGGTACCTGGACATTTCCGGTGAACGCACATGCGAAGTCATGTCACCTGTTCCCACGTCTCGAGAAACCTGATGCCACCATTTCACCAATTCAGGTGACAGCTGAACATTCTCTGCAAGATTTTGGGATAGTTTTCCTCCCCACTTGTTAATTAAACATTCACTGTGTATTGTAATCCATAACATACTTGTGATCTATAGGCTTTTCAGATGCTCGGCCACCCAAAGAAATGCTGTCCCCAGCACTAGGGAAATAGCACTTTTTAATTTCCAGATTCTTGCACCAGATAGAGCCCCACCCCCGCCAGGCTGATCTTCCCATGAGGGTTTACTCGCACACTGATTTTGGGCACAACAAACACCCCACTCCACGTAGAGTATGACAACAAAGGTCCCGATCACCGATAAAATGGCGATGAGGAGGTATTAAATTAGGATAGGGAAAAGTTCATCTTCCAGCATTGGAGGCAGTGGTGGAATTGTGGTGATCACTTCCCTTAAAGGTGGCATCGAAACAACTTGATGGTCCCCATGAAGATGCCGCATGAAGATACGAGTAGTAGAGTTGAAGACATTCTTACCCAGAACTCGAAACCTCAGCATGACTAGTCTACACGCCGCATCAACGATACAGGATCCTCGTGGAAGAAACGTATCCGACGAATTATGGTACCGGTTGGAGACTTCACAGCTTCGACAGAACAACTACGTTGAAAGTCTTCATAGAGGCCACCTTGTACTCATGTTGGAACGTTCGAAAGTTTCAGTCAGAAGGAGTCTGGCTATGTACTAACATCTTCTCACATCCTAACCAGTCAACGTTTATAAGCGTAAAGATACTACTATCGCAATTATATCTATCTTGAAATAAAACACATGTTGACCTATAGCTGACAGCTGAGGATTGAAACTGGTTCCACAAAGGGTACATAGTCTCTTCACTATCCCATACTGTTATTGAACCATTAAAACCACTAGGGAAAGGTCGCACGATAAAACTAAGAAATGATTTCCAGTTGCTAGCTGGAATTTCCACAAGCAACCCCCTATCAAATACACTAACTTTTAAGATAATATAATACTGATACAAATTCTCCCCGGTAAAAATTGCCTGAGAACCATATGGATATGCTGCATTCATTAAAGTCGATACTAAAGACCCGAGAGGTAGAATATCTCCAAAAATTCGCCCCTTAAAAGCAGCAATCACTGTCTTAACCCGAGTTTGAATTTCTGATGACACAGATTCTGCTTCTTTCGCAATATTCAACAAGGTAGTTTGAAAGGAAGACAAAGCTATCGTAACATCTAACCCTCCCCCATTCCTATCAACTGTGATCAATAACCCATTTAAAGATGGCATTTAAGTCTCAAAACCCTCCCGTAATTTCTCATTACTATCTTGTAAAGTAATCAAAGTTTTACCCTGGCTAGCTAATTCTTCCAATACCTGTTCAATTTCTCACCAAAATTAGCAATTGACTTACTAGCAATCTATTCTAAAATCATAATGGCTCCAATTACCAGTGGCGCAGCCCTCTCACTCCTTCATGAAGAGGCCTGAGAAGTCAAAGAACCTAAATTTGGAAGTCATGTTAAAGTCTTCTTAATCCTATCCTGAACCCTAACAGATGCAGCATTAATTTAGGTTAGCCAACCTCGTAACAGATTAGACAGATTCCTTCCGATATTCATCTCACCAAAAATTTCCTAAGCAACTGAACTTTATTCTGGGACACTTCAAGCGCAAGCCTTGCCAAACCTACATCCTCAAACTCTATACTCAAAGATATTGCGTCAGACAACAACCACACATCATAGCCTTTTTCTATCATAATACCCGGGTCTAACCTCACAATGGAATTAGCCCATGCCACAACCCCTAAGGTCATGAGCAGACGAAACTTCAGCATCTAAAAAAAAAAAAAAAAAAAAAAAAATGAAAGAAACCTATAAGTTACCAGATCTCGAAACGAGAAAAAAAACCACATATCCATAAAACCCTACAGTATTGTGCACCTCATTTAACTAAGTATTAAACATACAAAAACAAAAACAAAAAAACTGAACTTGGACAATTAAAGGTTTGTATAACTTTACAGACCGATGTCCTCCCAGTTAAGAAAAACTACCAGTCACACCCTTTTAAAACCCATTAAAAAACAAAACCAAGAGAGAGAGAGAAATAAAGATCAGAAATACAGTACATCACTGGAATTATCCCGTAAGATTCCCCTTAACCTATCCTTTTAATTATAGACATATGTGTCAATTGAGACACTCACGTATTTTCATCCTGAACCACAAATCTATTTACCTTCTTTACTTCTACAACACAAAACGGACCCTCAAATTTAGGATGTAGCTTATAGTTCAATTGATTCCTAACATTTTTTTTCACAAAAACCCTATCTCATATAGAAACTTTACCTCTTTCCGGCTTTGTATTGCTCCTATCAACCATATCCTGAGTTTTCACTCCAAGATTCTTAGTAAGCAGAGACTAGCAATTTTACTGTATCATCACCCTATGGAAGAGGTAATAAATCAAATGTGCCCCACACTGGGCAACCAAACAGCACTTCATTGGGAGACATTCCAATGGTATTACTAACCATAGAATTGATGCTATACTGCACCTGTGGAATATATTGATCCCAATTTATATCATTGTCCCTACAGTCATCCTGAGAGCTTCAATCACCTTGCTATTTGCCCGTTCACATAGCCCATTAGTTTCTGGTCTATAGGGAATAATAGTGACTTTCTGGATGCCCATTGCAACCACAAGACACTCTAACATCTTGTTCACAAATTCTCTCCCATTATCTGTAATCAGCCTCAGGAACCCTATAACGACAAATATATCCACTAAAGAATGTGACTGCCACCTCTTCCTCTGTTTTATGCCTCAGAGAAAAAATCTCTACGAACCTAGTTAATTCATCAACAACCACCAACAGGTGCCTATGGACATAACTAGGTACACAGGAACTGGATAACAGGTCCATATGGACCCTAGAAAATGGTCTACTGAGAATAGGAAATGAACCCGATTTACAGGAAACAACCCTCATGGCTTACACGATTACAAACTGAACAACCTCTCATAAAGTCTTCAAAAAGAATTGCCCCTGTATATTCTGATTCGTCTTCTCAATAGCCAAATGTGGACTACCAGGCCTACAATGAACAATATTGAGAACCATAGGCACTAAACTCCAAGGAACAACTATTTGCATTGTATCACCCTTATCCTCACTATTTCTCAGTCTGTATCTAATCTTCCTAACTAACAAATTACCCTCTACCTCAAGCCCTGCAAAAGGCAACTTATAACCCTTCCTAACTAATTCCCCTCTAAGAAACGCTTTTGTGTCTGCCAAAATCTCATCCTCATCCTGTTTAGATTCTGCTAAGCTAATATCCCAGTCTATGCAATCTCCAGATACATAACATACATGAGTACCACCTGCATCAGAAAACTTCTACTAATGGCGTCCGCTACATTATGTTTTCCTCTTTATACCTAAGCTTGGCATCAAAATCCCTGATTGTCAGGTACCACCTAGCTCTTTTAGGGGAAAGGTCCGGCTTATTGAAAAGATCCAACAATGGCTTATGATCCGTAAGAACCTCTACTTGATTATCCATCAATAACACCTTGAAATGAACTAAACTAGACACTATGGCAAAGGCCTCTTTGTCCACTACCAACCATAGCCGTTCATTACTACCCTGTGTCTTAAACTTCCTACTGTAAAATGCAATTGGATGGAGTCTTCCATCGAACTTCTGCATAAGACAGGCCCCTATACCATTGTGATTGGCATCTGTCACCAACGTGAAAGGACATTCCAAATCAGGAAATTTCAACAGTGGGAGATTCACTAAGGCATCCTTAATATTCCTAAAAGCTGATTGCTATCCATCATCCCATACAAACTGCACATTATCCCTTAGGACATCTGTTAAAGGAGACACTAGAGTAGAAAAACTTTCACAAACCTACAAAAAAATCCATCCATGCCTAAAAACACTAAATCTGTTTTTTATTCTTGGGAGTAGCAAAATCTACAATTGCCCTAACTTTATCCTCATTCACTTTAACATCCTCCTTAGAAATGACATGACCCAAATATACTATCTGCTTCTTCAGAAAATTACACTTAGCTAATTTTATCTTCAAATCTGCTAACCTAAGCCTCATAAAAACCTCCCTAAGAACCTTTAAATGTTCCTCTACCGAATCAGTGGCAACTAATATATCATCCATGTAGAGGAATATAGATTTCCCTACCAAACCATGCAAAACTGTATTCGTTAGCCTAGTAAATGTCATAGGACTACCTGACAAACCAAATGGCATCTGCATGAGCTCATAATGCCCCTGCAGAAAAGAGAAAGCCAGGTAATTTTGACTCTTCTCACTAAGAGGTAATTGCAAGTACTCTTGCATCAGATCAGTTGAAGAATAAATATTTTTGCCCCAAATCTCAACAAATGAATTTGGCAAACATGCCAAAGTGTAACGATCAGGAATGGTTTTCTTATTCAGCTTTCTAAAGTCCACACAAACTCGAACTGCACCATCCTTCTTAGGCATTGCTAACAATGGGAAATTAAAAGGCAAGGAACTGGGACTAACAATGCCTTCCTCCTCCCACTTATTAACCTCTTGCTCTACCTGTTCTCTAATCTTAAAAGGAATCCTATATGAAGGGACAAAAATAGGTTTAGTTTTATCCTCTAAATAAACATTGTGTCCTAACACATTCGTTAAACCTAACTTATCCCCTTTTAAGTGCAACTATGTCCGCAAACTCAGCCAGAACATCTTCCACACCCTCAACATCTTCTTTAAAATCAGCATTGGCTAAATGACCCTTAAAAACCTGCCTCCTAGCATGTAAATCTGCTTCTGAAAATCTACACAATTCCCCAATCATAGCAGATGAATTATCTTCATCGACCAAATCAACAAAATCGCCCACATAAGTACCCTTTTGATAATTCAGAACTCAATCATTACAGTTTAGCAATTCCACCCAAGTATCCCCTGAACTTGATACATTGTTTATAGAACCTGTGCACATTACCCACTTCAGCTTTTCACTACACTCATCCACACTCACCTGTCTGGATTTATGCACTCCTTTCACTCGAACTTTCACCATCATTCGGTCAAAACCCCCTTATAACGCTTCCTACCCACCGAAACATGTTCAGAATCCACCCACAAATTCTCTTGTACACCTGATCCACTACCATCATCCACTCTACCCACATCCTTTCCCTCGTAAGGCACAAAAACATCAGGTACTCCAACAGTTATACCACATACCCCTGTATGAACCAAGATTTTGCATCTCTGACATGCTGGATGACCCAGTAACAAAGTATTCCCCCAAAGCAGTCACTTGTATAACCAAAAATGGTTCTGTAAAAGTTCTACCCTCAAGAGTAAAATCCACATCTACGTAACCCAAAACCCGTACTCCTACCTGCATGACCAGTGCTCTAAGGTTTCTAGACTCATTCTGTTTAAGAAATGTGCAAAACCACCAACCGTGATATGCAGACTTGCAAGTGTCACAATATTTCACCCTACAAAACTTCTTAGTATGGCCCTGCCTATTTCACTTATAAAAACACCCTTGGGATCCTGAGCTAGCGGAAGACTTATCGTCCTCTGTCTTGGCATATAACCTTATAATTTTGGAGTCAGAATTACTCTGTGTGTGATGCCTCAGAATAGCCCTGGGAGATTTCGGCATCCCGCCCATAAAGGAGCTATCAACTGTAGGGCATTTCGACAGGTGCTTACGAACCTGAGAGAATGGTAAATTCTCATCCAACCCCGTTTCTATTTCCTTATCAAAACTATTTACAACAGCATCAGGGGCATCATTCAGGATCCATACATATTGCAATAATTTCTCAAGAATCTCTATCGTAATAGAGCCTCCAATTACACAACCAGAATTTCTCAACTTCTTCGAAAAATCCTTCATAACATCAAAATATCTGGCACTAAATGTGACCAGCAAATCATGGCCTTTACAGACCTTGAAAAGAGCTCTGAGATCTCAAACTACATCGCCAGCTCCAGCTGTTCCGTATGACACTAAAAAAATCCATAAGTTTGTCCTAGGTCCTACACTTCAAAAAATGATAACTCTGGCAACGTTGTCAGATATCCCCTTTATCTAAACTTAGGAAGCCTTTTGCTTCATTCAAAGCTTCTACCCCATCCGTTATTTTCTTGGCAACTAAAAAATTCTTCACGCCCTCTATAAAAATTTCGAGGGGAACTTGAAGAACTCCATCAACCTGGTCCTGGTTGTTTCGCCCGTAAGTCACTTAGGCCGTAACTTCCAAAACAATGTAAGACGTTAAGTTTATGGCATTTACCGTTATGTTTATGGTATTTACCGTTACCATTTTATGTTTTATGTACATCCCCAAGGGGCTGGTACTAAACACGGCGCCCATTTTGCATGCAAACGTGCTTACGGCCTAAATGACTTACGGCTGAAACGACGCGAACTCCACCAACCAGCCTGGGAAACGGGCAAACCCCGGCGTTTATGGATGTAAATTCGTGCAACATTGTTACTTTATCCCCATCTTCGTTAGCCTCTGCCATATTATTTGAACAGATAACCCTGCAAGCTCCAAGAACTCGACCAGATCTCAACTTTATATAACTCCCAAAGGTCGAAAGAGAAAAAAGAGAAAGGAAAAAAGAGAAAATAAAGAAAAAAAAAATAAACAGAAAAATTCAGCAAACTCCCAACACTAATGCAAATGTGAACCATTAAATTAAATTCTAAATGCAAAATGCTAACAATGAAGTAACCATGACCACAGATGTGAAACATAAAAAAAAAAAATCTAAATGTCAAATGAGAATGATGAAGCAGAAATACTTCAGTCCACCCACACAAAGAAAATGGGCTCACAGAGAACGGGATAGCAGCGGGATAACTGCATCAACTTGCTCTCAGTGACGTCACCAGCGCTCTGACTAAAATGCACATGCAATTAAAAAAAACATTCGATCGCCCTTGAACCGGCTTTTTCCCATCTAATTCCTCACTACAACCAACAGAAAGAGAACATTTACATAATAATATCCCTCTCTATCTTCAATAACCTGCACTGCAAAAGTACCTAGAAACAATTCTCAATGTGAAATAGAAACAATAAACACACGCAGTTCTTTCGACCCATAAACACACCCACTTATCACAATGCCACCAGTAACTGATCGTGCGTTGCCATTCCTCCCGCAAGGTGATTGAAAACATCTTAGTCAACAAACCAATGCTACCATCCTAACTCTTCCCAGATTATTGGAACACGCCCTACTACGTTCTACATGAGCTAATTTCCATGTCACCAGTCTCTTTGGAGATGTGGGTTCGAATCCCAGCGCTGCCACAAAATTACTGTAGCGCTAGTTGAGAGGTAATCTCATTGCTTACCTGTCACTGCAAAATCAAGACGTCCCATCTATTGGTAGCCTTGGTACTGACCCCACAAAGACTGCTGGTAGCATATCTCAGTACCCACTCACTCTGCATTCTCTCTTTCTCTCTCTCTCTCTCTCTCTCTCTCTCTCTCTCTCTCTCTCTCTCTCTCTCTCTCTCTCTCTCTTTATTTGACAAAATCTAACATAACTAGATTGCAAGGAATAAGAGATGGATTGAAATATAATATTAAAGTTCCCAAAAAATTGTTCACATTATCGTCTTACACTGTAACTTGCAAAGGTCAAAATAAGTCAAAGTCCAGTACATTTCCAGTGACTACATCTTCAACCTCTTTCTCAGCAAAACATCTGAAGAAGTCAAATGAATTCTTTATTAATTCCCAAAAGAATAAAAATAAAGATATGGAAATTCCTCCCATATTACTCATAAAATATGTATCTTACAATAAATACTTGAACCAAAAAGGCATTATAAAAATGGAAAAAAACAATCTATAATTTTGGAAATTGAAGGTGGTTCCCACCTGCAAACAGCAATGTTCACAGTCTTAAACAATAAATCACGAACCACCACGTCTTCACTTGAAGACTTTTAATAAAGTTCAGTGTTGGTCTTCCAGTGATTCCTTTTCCCGTATCTATTCCCTTCACACCTTGGGACTCTGCCTAAAAGAAATGTATAAACATACGTTCCCCCACTGGAACCTGGACATATCCGGCGAAACGCACATGCAAAGTCACGTCACCTGTTCCTACGTCTAGAGAAACCTGACGCCACCATTTTACCTAATGAGGAATTGCGCCAGGTGATAGCTAAACATTCTCTGCAAGATTTTGGGATAGTTTTCCTCCCCATCTGTTAATAAACATTCACTGTGTATTGTAATCCATAACATACTTGTGACCTATAGGCTTTTCATATATATATATATATATATATATATATATATATATATATATATATATATATATATATATATATATATATATATATATATATATATATATATAAATATATATATATATATATATATATATATATATATATATATATATATATATATATATATATATATATATATATATATATATATATATATATATATATATATATATATATATATATATATATATATATATATATATATATATATATATATATATATATATATATATATATATATATATATATATATATATATATATATATATATATATATATATATATATATATATATATATATATATATATATATATACATATATATATATATATAATATATATATATATATATATATATATATATATATATATATATATATATATATATATATATATATATATATATATATATATATATATATATATATATATATATTATATGATAAATATATATATATAAATATATATATAGTATATAATATACCTGGTCTATATATATATATATATATATATATATATATATATATATATATATATATATATAGAATATATACTATACTCGCTGGATAATATGTGTGTGAAACACTGTGTTATGAAATGTATATATATATTTATAAATATATATATTTATCACTTATAAATTATATATATATTATATATATATATATATATTGATATATATATATATATATATATGTATGTATGTATATTATATATATTTATATGTGTATATATATATATATATATATATATATATATATATATATATATATATATATATATATATATATATATATATATATATATATATATATATATATATGTATATAATATAATCATGAAGCTACAAATGTCGCTTAATATCAAATTCACATATCAGGAATATCTCCGATGGGGAATATATAAGTGATAAATGGACTGGTACAGCCGAGTCTCGAACCACGACACAGATACTGAGCTCAGTGGGTAGAACGTCGACTGGACTCGCTGGATAACATCTGTGCAAAAAATGCACAAAACCAGTCCATTTATCATATAAAAATATCGTTGATAATTCCCCAAAAAAATGCACAAAGATTTATGAATTTATATTATATATTATGATTATATATATATATATAAATATATATATATATATATATATATATATATATATATATATATATATATATATATATATATATATATATATATATATATATATATATATATATATATATATATATATATATATATATATATATATATATATATATATATACATATATATATATATATATATATATATATATATATATATATATATATATATATATATATATATATATATATATATATATATATATATATATATATATATATATATATATATATATATATATATATATATATATATATATATATATATATATATATATATATATATATATATGTGTGTGTGTGTGTGTGTGTGTGTGTGTGTGTATGTATATAATGTAATCATGAAGCTACACATGTCGCTTAATTTCAAATTCACGCTACCTCGGGAATATCCCCGATGGGGAATTATCAACGAAGGAGAATTTATAAGTGATAAATGGACTGGTACTGCCGACTCTCGAACCCACGGCACAGATACTTATCCAGCGAGTCCAGTCGACGTTCTACCCACTGAGCTCAGTATCTGTGTCGTGGGTTCGAGACTCGGCTGTACCAGTACATTTATCACTTATAAATTCCCCTTTGGTGATAATTCCCCATCGGGGATATTCCCGAGGTAGTGTGAATTTGATATTAAGCGACATTTTAGCTCCATGACTGTATATAAATCACAGTGTGATAAAAAAATTCATATATATATATATATATATATATATAAATATATATATATCTATATATATATATATATATATATATATATATATATATATATTATATATATATATATATATATATATATATATATATATATATATATATATATATATATATATATATGTGTGTGTGTGTGTGTGTGTGTGTGTGTGTGTGTGTGTGTGTGTGTGTGTGTGTGTGTGTGTGTGTGTGTGTCTGTAGGTATTTTTTTATTGTCTACACATTTCTCTAAGAAGTCTGTGATGTAGTGGGAAATATCCCACGTTATATGATTTTGGATTTAATGTGAGGTGTTTCATTGTTTGACAGATGCATCATGGATAAGCCACTCACCGATGTGCAAAAGCATGGGCAACGGCTTGGGTGACTTTTTAGACATCTGTCTTAATTTAAACTATGACTAACCGACCTTTGTAATAATATGGAACACTAAGCGACGGTGTGCGGGAGAGGGAATTGGAGTCTTCACATTTGTTAAACTTAAGTTTTATTGATGTCTGAGGTAGTAGTTTAATAATAATAATTTAAGCAGTCTCATGTTGTGTTTGCAAAATAAAGTTTATTTTTGTATACCAGATTTGATTTATACACACCAGTTTAGATGTAGGGTTTTTCTAAGTTCACGAGAGCGCACGAGAGAGGGAAATAGTGCTAGCAAAAGAGAGAGAAAGAGAGAGATACACTTCCTCGGTCACGAGTTAGTGCAACTTCTGCAGGTAGGTGAAGTAGCTGAATCCTTCATGACAGGGGGCAACATATATGCGGATTTCGTTGGATTCTATGGCTTTTTGATTGTTGATCAACTTCTTATTAGTCTGACAGTATTTTCTGAATCTTCTACGTTCTTCCCAATTTAGTTGATGGACAAAAAAAAAAAAGAAGGTTACCTATTTGTTCCATTTTCTAAGAACACAACACCACAGCTGTTCCGTCACTCGTCGTGACCTCTTCAAAGTGTATTATCTGGACGTTGTTGTTTGTGATTAAGCTGGCTTTATGCCAGCGCTGGCTCTTGCTCACAGAGCAGCCCGTAAGATGTGGACATAGCGTCCTGTTGTTTTGTTTCAGTGTGTGGATATATATGTAGAGTCCAAAACAATGATAATACAGTAAATCACAGTACAATGACAATAAGTACAATATAAAAAATTCTAATTTATTTAAAGTTATACAAAATTTACATTGCAATACAATTCATAATAAAAACATAATTTACTTTGTGAAAAATAATGAAAACAAAAACCATGTGTTCTGGATGTGATGGCAGCAAACAAAAAAGGAAAAGGAATGCGGGTATATGGATGGCGGGGATAGGAGGGGTTGTAATGAGCTGGGGGAAGTAAATATTAGCGAGTGATTCATATGCAGACAGATTCTGCTATGATTAATCTATGGCGACTATGTCCTGTGTTGATGATATCGTATTCTCCGCTAGCCCTTGTGTCGTAGGTTTGCGGTTGCGATGGTCTATATCTACATCTAGCGAAGAAAAAGGAAATTTAGGTACTGCTATATATGTACATAACAAAGTATGTTATGACAGAGTAGCTGTAAATTTTACTGACTTGCAAATATCAAGTATTAAAATACGGATAAAAAATTATAATTACATCATTTATAACTTATATAACCAACCTAATAAAAGTTACGACATTGATAAACTTAAAGATCTACATAACAATGCCAAGGAACCTACATTAATAGTAGGTGATTTTAACCCTCACAACCCAATATGGGACTGTCATTGTACAAACTCAAATAGAACAGTTAGTAAAATAGAAGAGTTCATGGATTCAAACGACATGTGCTGTATAAATGATAACGAAATTAGTACATATTTTTCAAAAACACATGGAACATTTTCCTTGGTAGACTTAACTTTATGTACAAGAAGCATAGTTGACAGATTGGGTTGGAATACAGTTGATGACTTGCACACCAGTGATCATTTCCCAATATTAATTTCCTTATTGCAAAATAATCCTGCAAAACATGTCCCTCACTATAACATTTATAAAGCAGATTGGGAGCGATATGAAATGCACACTAGAAATATTCCACAGTTTGAATATTTAAAAGACCATAATGAAACTAATAAATTTCTTGTTGATTTCATTAAAAATGCTGCTGATAAAGCAATATCAATGTCAAAACCCCATCCAACAAAACACAAAGTTCCCTGGTGGTCTGATGAGTTAACAGAATTAATAAATATAAAACATTCAATAGGAAGACGATTAGATAATTTGAATAGAAAGTTCAATAAAATGAATAAAAAATTACCGATATTAGAAAGAACTTTACAAAAAATGACTGTATTATTACTAGAAATTGATACATTAAAAACTGTATACAACAAAATATCTGTAAAATTTAAAAAGAAGTAATTCAAGGAAGAATCATTTCATGGAGGAAATACGTATCAGATCTCTAATAATACTCCCATACAAAAATATGGGAAAAATTCAGAAAATAAATGGTACCCATGTCAAACCACCTAGACATGCCATATTAAAAGATGGGAAAAGAACATTTGATCCAAAAGAAATAAGTAATGTAATGGGAGAAAATTTAGCAAATGTAAGTAATGATAAGAATTTAGATGAACACTTCCGCACAAAGAAAAATAAAATAGAATTAATAACAATAAATTTTGAAACAAAAGAAGATATATATTATAATAGAAAATTTAGTATGTCAGAGATGGAATATGCTCTCTCGAACAGCAATAAATCTGCTCCTGGAAGTGACAATATTTGTTTTGAGATGATCTACCACTCAGCACCTTTAGCAAAGTCATACTTATTAGAGTTTTATAATCATTTATGGCTTCGAAATTTATTTCCAGATGAATGGCGTAAAGCTATAATAATTCCTATCCCCAAACCTGGAAAAGATCCCAGTAATGTAGATAATTACAGACCAATTTCTTTAACAAGCTGCTTATGCAAATTGTTAGAGAAAATGGTAAATGCTCAACTAACATGGCACATTGATGAGAAAATAAAATTTTAACTCCCACTCAGTTTGGGTCACAGTGTAACAGATCCACATTGGATTTTCTCTGTAACTTAGAAGACCATATATGTAGAGGTTTTGAACTGAAAACAAATTACTGTAGCTGTCTTTTTGACATTGAAAAGCATACGATACTACATGGAGGTATGCTATGTTAAAAACTTTACAAAACAACAACATCTGTGGACATTTACCCAGGTTTATACAAAACTTTTGAAAAATAGCAGTTTTCAGGTGAGAATTGATGATGTTCTGTCTAGAACATTTCCTCTTGAAAATGGTATTCCACAGGGAAGCGTCCTTAGTGGCACACTGTTTACTTTAGCAATTAATGATATCAGTAAAAATATACCTATTGGCATTAAAGTAACCTGTACATGGATGATTTTGCCATATATTATTCAGCATCCCGAATAAAACATACAGAACGAATCGTTAATAAAAGCATAGTAAAAATAGATGAATGGGCCTCATCTGTAGGCTTTAAATTTTCCATAGATAAAACTCAAGCAATCATGTTTTATAAAAATAAAAAGTGGAAAAAAGGTGAAGAAATAGATTTAAAAATCAGAAACCATAGTATACTAATTGGCCAAACAGCAAAATTTTTGGGATTAGTATTTGATACCCACTTGAACTGGAGAGCCCATATTACATATGTAAAATCTAAAAGTAAAAGAGCATTAAATCTAATTAGAAAACTATCGAACACTACTTGGGGAGCCGATAGACATACCCTTACTGTGCTGTATAAGGCAACAGTTCTGTCCATCATTGATTATGGAAGCGAAGCATATGGCTCGGCATCTGACGCAGTTCTGAAAATGTTAGACCCTGTTCACAATGAAGGCCTTAGAATATGCTCAGGAGCCTTTAGATCATCGCCAAAATCATCGTTATAAGTTGAATGTGGTGAACTGCCTTTGTCTCTCCATAGAGAGCTAGTAACAATGAAAAGTGCTCTAAGAATTCAAACTAGTGATTCTCCAACCAAAAAATTATTTGAATTAAGAGATGTATTTATAAACAACCATCCACCACCTTTCCCAATTAGAGCTAGAAGATTGTTTGAGTCGCTGAATATAAATATACAAGTGCCTGTAATAGTAAAATCACCTCCTTCCTGGACAATGAATAAAACGAGAATTTGCACACACCTCAAGTATTTATCAAAAAGTAACTCATATACAACAGAACACCATAGACAGCATACAATAGAGCATATAAACCGAAAAGGTCCACATTACGCAATATATACGGATGGATCTAAATCAGAACACGGAGTAGGATATGCTGCAGTGTCCCAAGACAAAACTTATCAGTTCTCCCTGCCTAATAATGCTTCTGTATTTACAGCAGAATTGTATGGAATTGCATCAGCTATAAAAATAATTAAAGAATCATCATTCAATAATTTTGTGATTTTCAGTGATTCAAGAAGCGTTATAGAAGCTATTCAAAGTTACAAATCAAATAATAATATAGTACAACAAATTAAATTATACCTCCATAAATTATATAATAATGGAAAAAGGTGTAGAAATATGTTGGATCCCTGGGCATGTAGGGATCAAAGGAAATGAAGATGCAGACAAAGCAGCTAAAGCAGCAACTCACATGACAAGATCAAATGTGGATATCCCTGTTACTGATTATACAACTCACATAAAAATGGGTATCACAAATAAATGGCAATATATATGGGATGAAGAACCTGAAAGTAATAAACTGAAAGAAATAAAACCTAATGTTAAAAAATGGAGTTCATCATATCAGAAAGAGAGACACGCACAAGTAATTTTAACACGCCTCAGAATAGGCCATACTCGTCTGACACATGGGCACTTAATGAGCAGCCCACGGGGCCCGGCTCCCGAGTGCTCAGAGTGCAGAGTAATAATAACGGTCAGACATGTGTTATGTGAATGTCCAAAGTATGACCGACAACGAATGTCTACTTTTGGAAATAGATCAGTGAAAGAAATTTTGTCAGAATCTTTCACATTTTTAATCATTCCAATTTTGATGTTCTTGAAGAACTGCAATTTAATTAACAAAATATAAAAATAAGTAAATAATAAAAGCATGAAAACACTTTTAACATTTGAATTTTACAAAAAAGAGAAAAAATTTAAAATTTTGTTTAATTTATATTCTAAATTTTAATATACCGTTTTAGTATGTATGTAAGGAAGTGTGAGTAAATGTATTTATTGTATGAGAGGATGTGCCTATGTGCAGTTTTTAATTTCATTTTAATTCATTCATCTTTGTATCGGATGATCTATTGGGTCCTAGCGCTTGACTTCAGGCCTTGACATAGTATTTTAATCAAATCGTTTGGGCCAGCCCTATGAGAGCTGAAAGTCAGCTCAGTGGTCTGGTTAAACTACTTTAATAATAATAATAATGCGATGGTCTATGTAATGTTGGTGGATGGATCCATTATTTCGATGGGCCTGAAGGCGTCTTTTTAGTGTGGTGGAAGTGTGACCAATGTGCGTTTTTTGGAGGACTGGCACGTTCCTCTGGGCAGGTAAAGCGGTAAACGACGTTGGTTATGTCTTTCTCGTGTTTTTCCTGAACAAGAGCTAGTGGAGAATACAGATATCTGCACAGAACATAGTCGCCATAGATTAATCATAGGAGAATCTGTTTGCATTTTACTGCACAAACCAGGATTGAACAGACAACTAGAAGCGGAAAGATCACTCCCATCTGGCAAACGCCCTACAACATGCAACGCTAACGTAAGAAACAACCATGACAGCGGCAGCAGCACCTTTTAAGTCTCGCGCTTTCTCTTCACCCACCAAACAACCCTGCCACCGCCCCCCACCCACCCAACCCCCCGCGTTCATCCGTATACCCGCATTTCTTTTTCTGTTTTGTTTGTCGCCATTACATCCAGAACACATGGTTTTTGTTTTCATTATTTTTCACAAAGTAAATTATGTTTTTATTATGAATTTTATTGTACTGTAAACTTTTTTTTTAACTGTAAATAAATTAAAATGGTTTATATTGTACTTATTGTTATTGTCATGTGATTTATTATATTATTGTTGTTTTGGACACTACAGATCCGTTCGCACACGGTAACAAAACAACAGGGAGCTATGTCCAGATAAGTTACGGGCTGCTCTATGAGCAAGAAGCCGTGCTGGCATAAAGCCAGCTTAACCAAAATCAACAAGTCCAGATAATACGCTTTGAAGAGGTCACGACAATTGAGGGAACAGCTGTGGTGTTGTGTTCATAGTAAACGGAACAAAAAGCTAATAGTTTTTTTCCATCAACTAAATTTGGAAGAACGGAGAAGATTCAGAAAATATTGTCAAACTAATAAGAAGTTGATCAACAATCGAAAAGCCATAGGATTCAACGAAATCTGCATACAAGAAAGACTTTGCCCCAGAAGCACACACACACACACACACACACACACACACACACACATATATATATATATATATATATATATATATATATATATATATATATATATATATATATATATATATATATATATATATATATATATATATGTTGCTTTTTTTAACAAACATGCATGGAATTATAGTTAAAAACATGCCGTATTAATTCATCAGCAAAGATAAAATTAAGTACTCAAATACTATAAAACTACTGGACTTATTATTCAGCCAAGTACTTATTCTTGTGGCCAGGTTTGGTAAATGTATGTACAATCATCCAGCAAGCAAAATTTGAGTGAATTATTGTGTACCTATGCTGGTTTCCTACGTTTGTGACCCTTCGATCTCGTAAATGAAAGGAAGCAACTGAAGTTGCCTTTCAACTGCTTGAAAAAAAAAATTACCCTTGTTTTGTGTTCCTACAAAGTCAAAGTCAAAATTCTTTATCCCATTAAAAATGGCTATTACATACATTTCATTAGTTATTCTTAGGTAACATAAGTCCAATCATAGTTTTATAAAAAGTTTCTACATAATAAGCAATATTCATTATCAAAGTACTTATAATTAGTAAGCAGGAGGTATTTTGCAAAACAATATCTCTGATATCGGTAAAAACAGAAAAACAATAAAATTTTCTATTCTATGCAATAGAAATGTGGTAAAATCAACAACGTATAATGATGAAGCCATAAAAGGAATGTGATACTTAAAAACAATCAAGTTTTAACTCATCAGGATTAAACTTTCAAGTCAATAAAATAAGAAATTAGCTAATTCTATAAAAAAAAAAACACGTAAACAGAGTTTACGACCAGAGATAAAATTTCACAACATTTGCTCGGTATAAAAGAGGATATTACTAAAAGTCTCCGAAAACCCGTGACAATGACGAGAACAAAATATGAAGGGTTACTAATTTTTGGAGTTTATGTGTAATCAGGTGAGATTTAAAAGAAAATATGGTTTCGCGCCTCTTTATATCTGCAGGTAGACGATTCCAAAAAATGGGACCATTTGCATCTAGACACCTTTTTGCTCCCGTTTCGGTGAAAGTTCTTGGAACAGATAAGTGACCCTGATGCCTCGTGTTAATGTTCACGCGATTCTGACCTGCCGTTGGCAGGGAAAAAAGCCATTCTGGCAGAAGATTATTTCTAATTTTGTAAATTAAGAGGCATATGTCATAAAAAGTACTTCTGCTCCGTTCGTAGCCAATTCAATTTTCTTGGTCCTTTCCAATTTGGTTTTATTGGTCGAACTCCAGACCCGCAAGCAGTAGTTCAGGACAATAGGAACCAACGACTGTACCACCTTGACTCGACAGTCTGACTCAAATCTGTCACTCACTCTGTTAAGATATAAGAGATGCCAGTTAACTTTTGCGGACTTCATCAATATGAGCATTAAAAGTCATGCCACAATCCATGAAAACTCCCAGGTTTTTAAATGGGTGCGACGGAACAAGTGTCACATTTGTGAATTTTATGGCCGTGTTATCCGGGATGTGAGATGTATTGATCACCAACTGAACGAGGCAAGATAGAATGTGTAACGAAATTAGGTCTATTGGTAATGATAAGATCCAAGAGAGTTGAGGAGGTAGGTGCAATACGATTTAGTTTTGTTGCCAACTGGCTCAAGTGGAGGGTTTTAATAATGTTTCCCATTCTATTATTTGGGGAGAAAAGGTTATCCTAGAATTAGGAGAGGTTTGTTTCTCAAACACATGGAACCAAACACGTCGGAAAGATAATCATAGCTCTCGTTGAGGGCATGGGGATGACGGTATACACAGCCTTCGATAAAAGAAGGAAATTTGTTATACTGAATTATCATCCAAAGGTCCTCGATATACCGTGGTCTCACGAGTTCAGGTGTCAGTAACTTCACCCTCAAATGGTGTCTTATAGATACATACTCCCCACCTCTCCCGCCATCACTATGGTAGATAGAGAACTCTGGGATTTCAATAAAGCTGTAACGTAATTCAGGCAAAAGCCACGATTCACTTGTAGACATGATATCAACTTTCCTATCATTTATTATAAATTCGATATCATCAAAATTACCTAGGAGGGATTGTGCATTTATCTGTTCAACGGTGAGTCAATCTGTTGGAGTATCATGATAAGGAGGAAGTAATTGCTATACCGTATTTTGGCATAATCTTGTTTTGTGACCATACTCCCTACACCTATTATATTTAATCCTACGATTAAACTGGCATTGAAAAAGAACGTGACCGAATTCACCGCAATTATAACAAGGGCGACGACGTGATGGATTCTCCGCTTCACCTGTCTGAGTTTGCTCATATTGACGACTGGTAAAATCAGCAGCTGAGTTTCTTCGCCATCCCTCATTTAAGGAGGAGCTATGACGACCACGATGATCACCCTCAAAAGTAAATTGGCCATTTCTTCTTCCATTTCCATCTCGTTGTGCTGTGAATTGTTTTCGTGGATAATCTTGAAAATTTTGACGGTATTTTGGTAGCTCAAGTCCATATTTCTGAATCTCGGCGCTCTGCTTCCCTCCGTATGTGTCTGGGAGTTTCTTTTGTTGTTAGCAACACCTTGGCAAGCTTGCAGAGAATGGGACACTTATTTCTTGACGCATAATAGTGTCTCAGTTGTCATGCAATTTGAAGAAAGAACATTGTCCAAAGATGATATTCAGCAGTCTGATGACTCCCAACCTGTTGATAAATTTTCCTTGGCTCTCACTATTGACCTGCAGACACATTTGATCAATTTCACCTGTCGCAGGTCTAAATTATAAATTTGTTTTGATCGCTGATACCCCATTATTTGCATTCCAAGCTGCAGGTTGATTATTGAAGTTGTTCATAATTTCATCAAACTCTTGGACTCTGAGGACCGGTGCGAGTTCACACATGTGAATGCTCATGTCCTCGTTTATCTGCTTCAGACTCGCAAGGAAAGAACCAAGTCTATCGAAAATACAGAAAAGAATACAGTACTTTGGGGCCCACTGAAGTTTTTCCCAAATCCAACATTTGATGAGGTCGATGTTTGCTTCCTTTATGGTTCGGACTGAGCACTGGTTTTTCAAATCAGATGTTCGAATCGCAGTAAGGTTAGCGTCTCTCAAAAGTAGGGTTCCCTCAGATGGAGAACTGATAGGTCCGTGAAATGTATCTGGTGCCTGATGATTAGCAGCTTTTTTCTGAAGTTACTCCACCTTCTCTTCCAGCGGCGAGAGGCGACCGTTCAATTTATTGATCGTGACATGAGCAGCCTTGAGTAGTTCGTTATATTCATCAATTTCTAGGTCTCGGATGTTCAGTCTAAGTTCCTCGACGCTCTTCGTAGCATCTCCTGGCGTTATTTCATTGTTTGAATTGTTGCTTTCAGAATTGATCGTTCTAGAAGACTGGTGTTTTTCCATTATCATATCGATCAGTTTTTCTTTTGCAACCCAGACCTTAGTGATACCAATCTCTCGACAATGCTTCTGTAACTCTGCTTTCCTATAGTTTGATTGGAGGAACTCCCAAGTGAGATTGTTTAAAGACACGGGTTTATTAGAAGATGATGTTTTAGCGTGAGAATTCTGTTTGGAATCTGTAGTGTTTCAAAATTCTTCGCGCCGCTTCCGCGCGGGAATATTTTTTGATAGAGCTATGCAAGGAATGACGTCAACAATACGTCATAACATTCTTACTGCGCATGCGCGGGAAAATAAAATTTGAACAGGAGTCTCTGATGCCAAGAGAATGCTTTCCAGTTAAAATATTACTAAGTATACAGAGTTAAAATAATAAGCAGCACCAAATTCCCATTGCACAGCGCTTCACTAAGGTCAGAAAGATTCACGAAGGTCAAAATGATCTCTGGGAAGCACATAAATAAACAAAATGTCAGAAGCTTTTTTGGTCTTGTTTGTTATGAATATGGTCTCCTTCAGTAACACTGATCTAAGTTTTTAGATGAAGTGTTCATAGAATTCAAGGTCTTACCATGGTACATGGTAAACCAAGATATCCAAAAAGCCTAGGTTGTGTAAAACGCGTCATCAGCAATAGCAAGAATATGTTTCATGTCCAGAAATCGGCAACAAGACACAGGATCAGTCTGTTTATTTTTGTTATGTTTTAAATACTAAGGCCTCAACTTATCATTAAAGTATTATGTGCATACCACACAAAACCATCTTTGTTTATAATCCACAGGATGGTCTATCTTGATTAAATTTCCTTACTTGTCTTTGGGAAACTGTCGACTGAAGATGATCTGCTTACCCTCAGTCTAAATCATTAGCATATGCAGTACCAGCTTATATTAATCAGAGACTGCACTACAGCCTGCACCACTCAGCCTTTATCAGAACTGTTTTACCAACACATCCTAATTAGTATACGTCAGTGCCTTTATCATCAGCCCACACCCATTAGTGTACCTCAAAGCATGCATTGCTAACATATAACATGAGACCACCATCCACTGCCTAGTCTTTCACCATTTCTAAGAATCAATAGCAG
The DNA here is from genome assembly GCF_040412425.1 of Macrobrachium rosenbergii. Classification (NCBI taxonomy): domain Eukaryota; kingdom Metazoa; phylum Arthropoda; class Malacostraca; order Decapoda; family Palaemonidae; genus Macrobrachium; species Macrobrachium rosenbergii. Next base: position 6,729,289 of record NC_089761.1, read on the forward strand.
AGCAAGGTAGAGTGCAATATTCCCAAAACAGAGTATTTGGTAAAGCAAAGTAATTTGGGAGTAATGTTACTGTTCCTATTCCCTTGGTGATGCGCTTAAGATCTCTGCTTTCATCATTGATAAGGATAATATGAAATTGACCTATATACTCTAGCTATTAGGAGTAGGATACTTAAGACCAAGTATTCCCTCATTCAGTTCGATCTTTGACCACTCACTTCTTGCTCGGACTGTCGTTATGTAGGTGAACATG